>NC_142415.1:780000-865000 GCF_059516105.1 Syngnathus floridae | reverse complement strand
ATCTTCCAGTTACTATATTATAGGTTTTCCCATTCTTTTGTTCTTCTTCTGCTGCCGATTTTTTCATAAGAAAAGTCTTTTGCCGCATATTTCAGGAACTGTGTCTAAAGAAAATTAAGCTTCATTATTTTTTTCAAGATTTTTGTGCAATGATGAGGGTGATCAATTCATAACGGTTGTCTTTAAAGTGGTATATTTTGAGACAGCCCTATAAAATATATAAAAATATAAATAATCCCACACAAATCAGTGAAGAAGAGGACGTGCGGGATGTCACACTTTTCACATTATGTAACGTTTACACATAAGGTAGCTGTATATTCGAGTATACAAATAAATTTCATCAATCCCAACATATCAGGTCTGGTTGAAGAAATGTACCAATTTGGCCCGAATATAAGACGATGTTTTTTGCATCGAAATAAGACCGTTATATTCGGGCCCTAGACATTTACAACGCTAGAGGGCGCCAGATACCTTCAAAGTGAATGCTGAACTTGACTCCCCAGGCCAAAGCGAACCCGTCACGAAGAAGAAAAATAAAATAAATACTAAAAATAGCGGAAGCACGAAGAAAAATAGAATAAATGAATATAGCGGTAGCACGAAGAAGAAAAATAAAAAATAACGGTAAGAAAGAAAACACAAGAAAATAAAAGCAGAGATAACAGAAAATGGAGAAACGTAGCGACAATCTGGAGAAAAGTGCGTCGAAGATCGGCCAGGTTAACAGGTGTTGTGCTCGATTTGGTTCCCCCGTGAGATTTTGTTCCCCCTGCCGCGGGAGCGCGCACGCCTTGTTTGGAAAGCGAAAAACCGATGCCGTACGGCGTCGTACGGCGTCAGCACTATGTTGTTTTCAATAAAAACATGAAGAATTCACGTTTGCGTCAGTCAATTTTAATTTCTATAAAGGATTATTCTCATTTGATGTCTTTAAATTCATCCGCGTTCTGCCATTGAAGCGGGGTGCATTCAAAGACCAGTCGTACAGACGGAACACTCACTCACTTCACCAAAAAGCAACGATATAATTACGTGAGCTCTTTGCATAAACCTCGATGCAAAGAAACTCCTCCTTTTGGGTACCGTTACATGCTACAAGGAGTATATATTACAAAGGAGACTTTATTCTTAATTGTAATCATCATTCATCCATCCATTTTATTACTCAGGTATTTTCAAAGCAAATTAATATTGTTGCATTTATTAATTTGCTTTAAAATGACAGCGCAATATAATTAAAAGCTGACACTCTAGCAATGTCAAACGTGTTCATTTAAGAAAAAGCCACACACGTTTTGTGATCAAATCTTTCATAACGACAATGATTTGAGTGAATTGATTTGAATGAATAATTGAGAAGACATTTCAGTTCTGAAGGCTCCTTTTGTCCCAAGCAAAGTGAAAGGTGGTGGGATAAAAATTGTAACAGGAACGCTATAAAAAATGTCAAGGCGTGAATATTTGTGCCCCCCTCCCATTTTGAGAACGGTGAGTCCTGGACATCGACTGGCTTTTTTTCTGTCTTCCTGGGGGTCTGCTCAGGTAGTGTGGCAAATTTGAACAGGTTCCCTCATTCCTGGCCCAAGTTACAGGGGGGGAACATATCCTCACGGGTGGCCCGTGAGGATATGTTCCCCCCCCTTATTTTGAGAACGGTGAGTCCTAGACTCCAGCTGTTTTTTTTCTGTCTTCCTGGGGGTCTGCTCAGGTAGTGTGGCAAATTTGAACAGGTTCCCTCATTCCTAGCCCAAGTTACAGGGGGGGAACATATCCTCACGGGTGGCCCGTGAGGATATGTTCCCCCCCCTTATTTTGAGAACGGTGAGTACTAGACTCCAGCTGTTTTTTTTTCCTGTCTTCCTGGGGGTCTGCTCAGGTAGTGTGGCAAATTTGAACAGGTTCCCTCATTCCTAGCCCAAGTTACAGGGGGGGAACATATCCTCACGGGGCACCCGTGAGGATATGTTCCCCCCCCTTATTTTGAGAACGGTGAGTCCTAGACTCCAACTGTTTTTTTTTCTGTCTTCCTGGGGGTCTGCTCAGGTAGTGTGGCAAATTTGAACAGGTTCCCTCATTCCTAGCCCAAGTTACAGGGGGGGAACATATCCTCACGGGTGCCCGGTGAGGATATGTCCCCGCCCCCCCTCATTTTGAGAACGGTGAGTCCGAGACTCCAACTGTTTTTTTCTGACAATTTGTGCAGTGATACTGTTATTAATGCACTTTATCAATGTCTTTGGCCTTATTTTGGTCAAACAACTTTGTTTCGTTATCATATAACATACATCAAAAATAATGACTTTAAACTTTATTAAAAAACATTATTATCTATTTGTTTATTTATTTATTTAACATCCAATATTGTAAAGTTATCAGTGCACGTCTGTCAATAATTTCAATAAAATGTGTAAAGAACAAAATTAATGCCAATTGAGTTATGCCAGTTATAATGTCTTAATAACGTTGTTGGGCCACTAATTGGCCCGACAACAATATTAAGATATTCAACTTCTTAACTTCATTGATAATTTTGCAAGATATAATTCAATAAACAGTACTAATACAGACAGACCTTGAGTCTGTAGCCCAAGTTACAGGGAGGGAAACATATCCTCACGGGTGCCCTGTGAGAATATGTTCCCCCCCATTTAAAACGGTGTAAATGTAAATAAATGATTTGTGCACTGATAACTTTACAATATTGGACGTTAAATAAATAAATAAACAAATAGATAATAATGTTTTTTAATAAAGTTTAAAGTCATTATTTTTGATGTATGTTATATGATAACGAAACAAAGTTGTTTGACCAAAATAAGGCCAAAGACGTTGATAAAGTGCATTAATAACAGTATCACTGCACAAATCATCAGAAAAAAACAGTTGGAGTCTCGGACTCACCGTTCTCAAAATAAGGGGGGGAACATATCCTCACGGGGCACCCGTGAGGATATGTTCCCCCCCTGTAACTTGGGCTAGGAATGAGGGAACCTGTTCAAATTTGCCACACTACCTGAGCAGACCCCCAGGAAGACAGAAAAAAAAACAGCTGGAGTCTAGGACACACCGTTCTCAAAATGGGAGGGGGGCACAAATATTCACGGCTTGACATTTAATATAGCGTTCCTGTTACAATTTTTATCCCACCACCTTTCACTTTGCTTGGGACAAAAGGAGCCTTCAGAACTGAAATGTCTTCTCAATTATTCATTCAAATCAATTCACTCAAATCATTGTCGTTATGAAAGATTTGATCACAAAACGTGTGTGGCTTTTTCTTAAATGAACACGTTTGACATTGCTAGAGTGTCAGCTTTTAATTATATTGCGCTGTCATTTTAAAGCAAATTAATAAATGCAACAATTGTCATTCGTTTCAGATACACTGTAAATATTTTCTATATAAAAATAAAATTTGACGTTCCAAAAAATTTTTTTTTTTTTTTTTTAAAACTTCAGTCTTGAAAAAGGGGGGTCGTCTTATAATCGGGGCCGTCTTATATTCGGGCCGATACGGTATTTTTGAACCATTGTAAAGTATAGCACCAAACAACTGAGGAATTGAATTAAGAAACACAAACATAGCTCTAAATGAGGAAAATTAGATTTTCAATTTGTTGTGTAGAGCTTAAATATCAGTGATGAGAACGGCAAATGAAAAACAGTGAAAAGTAGCCGGGGTCCGGGGGCCGCATGCCCCACTGGGGGGGCCGACAACTTGAATATGTTGTCCAGGCCAATGGCTTTACCAGTCTTTAGCGCATTGATGCCGAGATTGAGCTCATCAAGGGAGAATGGCTCAGTCAGTCCGGTGGTTTGGGAGTACTGAAGTCTGTCTACCTTTGGTCTTAGCTGTTTGGTGGTGGATTTCCCATTGAGTAGCAGCTGATATGCAACTTGGTTGGCAGTGGTAGTGTAATGTTGCTGTGTTGGAGTTGACGGATCGTTGCTGATTCTTCGGATTAGGCGCCATGACTTTTTGCTGTTTTTCGCCATATCAGTTGTCTCCAGTAGATCTTGCCATTTCCGTTGGCGACATTCTGATAGGGAGGTCATGAGCCTCTCGCCTACTTCGATGGTACTTTCAGCAAAGGGGTCGGATTCATAGAGCTGGTGGTATTGCTCATATAGTTTGCTGCTTTGAGCAAGTCCAGGTATGTATCGTGTGCGGCAGACTCTTGGGATGTTCTTCCGAGCTGCCTGGTGCACGAGCTTGGTGAAGATGTCATAGTTTTTGGGGTCCGCCGGGAGATGGGCAATCTTTCTTTCCAGGTCTTCTTGGAAACCAGGCCAGTTCGCTTTCCTAAAGTAGAATCTTCTTCTGAATGGAACTGTGGCCGGGGTGATTGCAGCATTGACTGTAATGCCAATGGGACGGTGTTGGGTTTTTGGCAGTGGCTCCAGCACCAGCTTCTTGCTCAGTCCACTGATGTTATGACTGACAAAGACAATATCAGGGTTATAGCTTGTTTTCCAACGCCCACTGTTGAAGGACTTTGGCTGTTTGGCATCGCGGATCAGATTAAGATAGTTGCTTTCAGCCCATGTTTCCACTGCATCTCCGTCTTTGTTGTTTTTAGCGTATCCCCATTGTGTACTGTGACTGTTGAAGTCTCCAATCACAATCTTCGGTTTTCCAGATGATGGTATTTCTGGCATGGCAAAAGGTATAGGAGGTGGTTTGTATACTGAGGTGATGGTAATTCCTCTTAGCTCAGTTGTGAAGACTTCAATGTCATTTTCATGACTTTTTGATGTTGATTCGATGATTGTCCCATTTTTTGCTAGCATGATGCTTCCGTGTTTCTCATGTGGTCTTTCTATGAGGGTGGTCATTCCTTCCACATGAGGTGTTTAGGTCCACGGTGGGTTTCTTCTCGGCAGAGAATGTCACACCGATGCTCTCTGCAAAGTTTTGCAACAAGTTCTTCTTTAGTTGCAGATAGTCCTTCTATGTTTAGAGATATGATGGTCAATGCTGGTCTTGGAGGCGGGTACTGACCTCTCTTCATGCTCCGGATTGATGAACTACTAGCATTAATTGAACTTTTGGACAATTGCTTGTTTTTCAGCTCGGCTTCAAAGTGTTTGGTAGAATTCACAAGTAATAGTAAGTATCAATAGCAAGTATTAATATCAATTATTACTTAGCGACGTGAACGCTTCTACCATGACCCTCCTTGCAGAGATTATCTCTTACAAAAATTTAGAATAACACGTCTATCTTAGGCGGTACAGTGCGCACAAGTTAGCACATCGGCCTCACAGTTCAGAGGGTGCGGGTTCGATTCCAACTCCGGCCTCCCTGTGTGAAGTTTGCATGTTCTCCCTGTGTCCGCGTGGGTTTTCTCTGGGCACTCCGGTTTCCTCCCATATCCCAAAAACATGCTTGGTAGGCCAATTGAGCACTCCAAATTGTCTGTTGTGGGCCATGTCTTGTCACCGTGGGATAGGGGGAACGAAATTTTGGTTTCTCTGTGTGTCTTTGGCATGTGGAAAAATTGACAATAAAGCTGACTTTGACTTTGACTTGATCTGAGCTCCTCATTGAGGGCCCACTTAGGTGTTGTATTTGCATCCTGCTGGAACCAAGTCTGGGACCCAGGCCCACTGTGCTGTTGTCAGTGGGTGTCACATCTATATGGGGCCAATCCATCCCTGTGGAGAGCAAGCCATCTGCCACTAGGTGGCAGCTGTACCATGTAACAACCTAATCTATTTTCTCCAGCACTTCACATGGCCCCACCAAGTGGCTGTCTGATTTAGGCCATCTGCACTTCTTCTTTTTGGACTGTATATCCACACGCCACACCAAGGTCTCCATCCTTAAAGTCCCTCCCTCTGACCCTCACGGTCCTTTTCAGCCTTACACTCACTTTCCGCAAATTTGCCACAACTTGAGATTTGTATGGGCTGACTCTAACTGGTATTGGCTTGTGTCAGGTCTTGGTACCATGAGTGTGTGTGGGTGTGCATGCACATGCTTGATTGGAGGTAATTTCAAGTGTGGTGCGCTGGAGTTACTCTATCAGCGGCTGTCTTCAATGTCAGCGCCCTGTCAATACTAAAAACGAGATTGTACATCCAGCCGTTCTGCACAATCTGGAAATTTATAGGATCCTGACTTGCATTTTCCCCCTGTTCCCAGCCTCCACCTTACCTACACTGAAAACACCCCACAATATGGACACTTGTTGGGTCTAAATACGATTAGACATTAAATCACTCGCTGGAATGAAGAGGAGAAGACAACCAGAACAGGTTTACTCGCGAGGAGAACGATAGAGAAAGCAATCTCAGTTACAACCTCCATCAGTTCTGAGTCCTTACTCCACGTGCCCCTCTTTTTAATGTTATGGTTGCCCTGGTTACAGAGGCGTTGCTACACTAAAGGGAGGGGGGATTGTGTCTGTAGCAACGCTGATTAGCAAAAGAATGTAGTGTGGTGTGAATTAGCACTTCGTTGTTGGCTCTTGAACCCCCGCAGAGACCGTCCTCAGCCGTCTTCCCTCACAGTTGGCTGACTCCTTCTCGACTGTGGTCAAATACCCTGAAGCACGTTGATTGCCGCTTTGCTGTGGAACAAATGCAACTAGACCTTTGCTAACTTTGTCTACTTGGTAATTAACACATAATAATAATAATAAGTAACTTGTCCTAAACACTTCAACACACATTAAGCAAACGTGAGGTAACCGGTATGCAGTTCCTTAAACAAACATTGAGTAAATATGGGATAACTTTTATGCAACTACTTCTAACTGTATGTAACCTTGAACAAAGAAAAACAGGTCTGATAAACTACAATCTATGAACCAAACCTACATCTAAATTAAAAGGAATGAAGTTCCTGTGAATCAAACAAAGAACATGTCACCTATGCAAATAAGCCCTGCTCATTGTTAGTGAAGGCCTCTTACGGGAACGAAAACACACAGACAACATAAGGACAGGAAGGATACAAATGGCTGACAGGGATCAAAAGACATCCCTATCACTAAAAAGAAAGAACCTAGATAAAAGGAAAGATAAACTCGTAAAGTCGAGGCCTCCAGGTCTGGCAGGCCAAAGCTTCACTTAAAATTATTCCAACAACACTGCTCCTGGACCTCCTCCACACGACAAACTCCTCCAACCACCATCATCCCACCCAAATAAATTCATTATCATCTCAGTTTAGTCGTTCTCTCTTTCTTCTACATTTGGGTTCTCCCGTAACCCATCTGGCATCCAGGACACCGATCCCAATCTTCAGACCTAGCTGGACAAGGTTTGCTTTTGGATCAGCATGACCAAGTCCTAACCATGATGATGGGAAAATTCGTGAATTTTCACAAGCCCTCACCGTACTCCAACATTGGTCTCTCATAAACTCTAGTACTGATATGACAGAAAGCTACCTCATCTGGGGGCCTTGTTGAACAACCAGAGTGTAGAAAAGATTCAATATTTAATTGAACAGTAAATTTGACTTCATGTTAGAACTTTGCCCATTGCCAGAATTAGAGAGAAAATCAAGATGGTGCAAAAGTATAAAGACTTGTGAGAACATTTTAACAGCTGAAATTAAAAAACAGTATTGTTGCTGTGTACAAGAATGAAGTGAGTAGATTCATCTGTGTGTGCAGCGACATATTGGAGCTATTCTCAAGGTCCATTGGTCCAAGAGGACATTTCAGCTTCATCTGACATTTGAATGCAGGCAAATGAAAGGCTCCATACCCAATGTCCATCCAGGAAGGAACAGAAACCTGTTCAATTAGCTCAGAAGAAATGGAGGCAAGGGTCTGATGGGCTCACTTGATGCTCGTGTGAGTGGAGTCATAATTTTCAACATTTAGATTTTTCCGATACTAAATGACAAATGCATATCATACAGTGTAGCTGTTCAACCTATCATTTAAGTTGACAGATGTTAAACAATCCTCTATTCACAAGGTCAACATTTAAACCACAGATGTACAAGCTTCTCAGAAACCTGGTTCTACAGTCAAGAACCAAGCCTTGGAGTCTCTTCAAGCTAGCACGTCAAGAAAGCACAAGGACAAGGAACCAAATGCAAGGAAACAGGAGGAGCAGGGCGTATCGAAGAATTTGTTTTTAACAAACATCCACTCCCAAACTACTGAAGCAAACTAAAGTCAGAGTACCAAAACTTCGGGCGTAAAACAGCACAAAGTCAACAAAGACAACAAACCAACAAGGACAAAAAGAAAGCACTGAGCTAAGTACAAACCGGATTCGGTTGAAGTTGGGAAATTGTGTAAAATGTAATTAAAAACAAAATACAACAATTTGAAAATCCTTCTCAACCCATATTCAATTGAATACACTACAAAAACAACATATTTAATGTTCAAACTGATAAACTTAATTGTTTTTTGCCAAATAATAATTAACTTAGAATTTCATGGCTGCAACACGTCCAATAGAAGTTGGGAAAGGTGGCAAAAAATACTGAGAAAGCTGAGAAAAGCTCACCTATTTGGAACATCCCACATGTGATCGGGCTAATTGGGAACCGATGGGTACCATGATCGGGTATAAAAGGAGCCTTCCCAAACATGCTCAGTCATTCACAAGCAAGGATGGAGCGAGGTTCACCTCTTTGTCCTCAACATTGCCTCCCTGCTTGGCACTCAGCATTAAGGGTTGGAATTGGGGGGTTAGATCACCAAATGATTCCCGGGCGCGGCACCGCTGCTGCCCCCTGCTCCCTTCGGGGATGGGTTAAATGCAGAGACAAATTTCACCGCACCCAGTTGTGTGTGTGACAATCATTGGGACTTTAACTTTTTTAACTTTAACCGTGTGAGAAAATAGTTGAACAGTTTAAGAACAACATTTCTCAAAGCAAAATTGCAAGGAATTTAGGAATTTCAACATCTACGGTCCATAATATCATCAAAAGGTTCAAAGATGGTGAAATCACTGCACGTAAGCGCCACGGAAACCAAGACTGAATGACCGTGACCTTCGATCCCTCAGACAGCACTGCCTTAAAAACCGACATGAGTGTGTAAAGGATATCACCAAATGGGCTCAGGAAAACTTCAGAAAACCACTGTCAGTAAATACAGTTTGTCACTACATCAGTAAGTGTGGGTTAAAACTCTACCATGCAAAGCAAAAGCCGTTGATGAACAACATCCAGAAACGCCGCCGGGTTCTCTGGGCCGAGCTCATGAAAAATGGACTGATGCACAATGGAAAAGTGTTTTTGTGGTCTGATGAGTCCACTTTTCAAATTGTTTTTGGAAACACTGGACATCGTGTCCTCCGGACCAAAGACGAAGCAGACTATCCGGACTGTTATCAACGCAAAGTTCAAAAGAGGATTCTAAGGATTCAGTTCACTCAAAAGAACTGTCATGCCCATCCCTACTCTGCCCTGACAGCGGTTTATTAGGGTCACCTCATGGTTAGAAAAAAAACAAAACAAGATCAGACACATTTATAGCCATCGGCAAGCGATCTGGCCCAGTCAACTACTTGACGTCACATTTGTTCCCAACATGGTGCCTTAAATTAAAATACACCAAGGGGGATTATTTTGGCAAACAGACAGAAATATTGGAGCACCAGACATTTAGTAATGTAACAATATTGCTGTCTCTACCAATCAAGACAGTGTGAGAGCTCCGGAGTTAAAACTTAATCCGTGTAAAGTTTACTTTATTTGGCCACTCAAGGTAAATCATTCAAAATCAGTGGTGGGAAGTAACAAAGAACTGTACAGATAATTTGTTTTTGCATTTAACAAGATTTTGAATTTAGTATTGATATGTTTTTATAATTTAAAATTGATTGATTTTTCAGGTATCTGCACTTTGGTTGCATATTTATTTGTCTGATGACATTTTATTTTTACTCCCAACATTTATCACTACTTTTTACTCCTTACTTTGTCCTTACATTGTCCTCACCAGATGACCTGCCTAGACCACAGGTCCAGCGGCAATGAAGGGCAGACAGCAGCATGGATGTGGCTCCAACAGATGGTAGATTTGTATAAACCAAACTGCACTGTGAGACCATAAAAAAACATATTCATCATTAGCCGTTACTTATTTTTTCAGGAATATTTTAGACTATTACCGCTGTAAATTGCATGTTAAATTACTTTAGGGCCATACTGGGGGGATAATTTACAGCAAAAAAAAAAAAGAAAGCACAGAGCGAACAATGTTTATGTTGAGAGAAAACATGACAATGCATTTCATGCTGATGCTCTGCTCTTGAACTGTTACAGAATCATTGTTATTGGAACAATATTAAGTATTTTGTAAGTAAGGAAGTTAGTCCATCCATCCATTTTTTGTACCGCTTGTCCCAACAGGGGTGCTGGAGCCTATCCCGGCGGTCATCGGGCAGTAGGCGGGGGAACACCCTGAACCAGTTTCCAGCCGATTGCAGGGCACACAGAGCCAAACAATCATCCGCACTCGGACTTAGGGGCAATTCGGAATGCTCAATCAGCCTACCATGCATATTTTTGGGATGTGGGAGAAAACCCACGCAGGCACGGGGAGAACATGCAAACTCCACACAGGGATGGCCGGAGGTGGAATCAAACCCACACCCTCCCAACTGTGAGGCGGACGTGTTAACCAGTACGGCACCGAGCCACCCTCGTAAGTTAGCATGTTTAGAAATTTTGTTTTGTTTGGTTTTTGATGATGCATTCCACGCTTGGAATTTTTACTTTTTTACTTATTTATTTAATTTGGATTCAACAATGACTGCTGAGACTTAAAGATAGCTCCGTTTAACAGCACAAACAGGGATTTGGTAATAGCTGATACAGATAGCCAAATATCTGTATTGTGTGAACCAACTCAAACAGACAAGTAGGCAGACTTCCCAGCATACGTACTATCACTTGTCACGCAGCGATGAAGTGGTCAGTGAGCTAATCCACTTGTCCTCTTTAGAGCCTCCCTTCTCACTACATGCCAAGAGAGAACCTGGACATGCTATTTGAATGATTGTTGTAGTCCACGTCTTTGTGAACGGGGACATCTTAGCATTTCCGGCAGCCTTTTTTTTTGTTTGTTCAAGGCCATGGGACAAGAGGAAAGCCACAGTGAGGAGATAGATTTCGCACAGATTCAGGAGCTATGCATAAGTTTCATGAAGGAGTGTCCAAGTGGTGCATTGCATTTACATGAGTTCAAGAGGATCTTTGGAGTACCCAGCACTTCTGTAGAGGAGTCACTCTTCATTGAAACAATATTCCGCTCATTTGACACCAATCAGGTAAAATGAGTGTATAATCAAAACAAAATAATAAGTTGCAATGATTTCTGATAGTCTTGGTTAATGTGCCCTATCCCTCTTTGTAAATATGTATTTTGATCACAGGACAATACACTTAATTTCCTGGAGTATGTTGCAGCGCTTCATTTGATTTTACAAGGGAACCTTGAGGTTAGGCTCAAGTGGTCTTTCAAAATGTATGACAAGGATGGGAATGGCAAATTAGACCGGCAAGAGGTGAAACGGATAATAAGGGTAAACCAAATCACACCACAGAATCATGCCTTTCTGATTTGTATCTTGTCATTTAAATATTTTGTCATTCTGTGTTAAGTTATTATGAAACTGTTTCATGATGTTAATCCTTTCAAGAGTGATTATTGACATGCCCTAAACAGCTTAGAGCTATAAGGTCACATACTGGTTGGTTGGTTGGTTGGTTGGTTGGTTGGTTGGTTGGTTGGTTGGTTGGTTGGTTGGTTGGTTGGTTGGTTGACTTTATTGGATGAGAAGTTAGGTTTGGTTCTGCTATATCTGGCTGTACTTTACAGTAAGCCTCTAAGGCTCCCGAGCCAAATAACCCCACCACAATGAGAACTGATTTACTTGGCATAAATAGTTCGGATTGTCTTAAGATGTAGCATTATATTTGCATATTTTTAACATTTCAGCTTCTGATAAGCAATAGCTATTATCAAACACGTCTGCCAACAATATTAAGTGTGTTTGTGTGTATTACCTGTCTTCTATATCACGCAGATTCTCTACAAAATCAAGCTCCAAAGAACTGATGTAGATTTGACACCATCTGAAATATGTGACAGAATCTTTGAACTGGTTGACCGGAATAATGATGGTAAGGAGGAATCACTCTAATTACAACCAAAGAGAAACAGTAGCACAGATGATTACAGTGGAAACATCAAAAACACAATCTCTGAACGAACAAATTAAAAAAAAAAAAAAAAGAATTGAGGAGCACACTTTGGTCTGTTATTTTTTATGTCTTAGATTATGGGCTATCAAAAATAACTACTATATGACGATGTCTAATATCAAAATCATAAATTATTGTTTTGCAGCACCATGGTTATTTAATTGTAATTCGTCCCTTGTCCTTTTCTATTCTTTTGTGCTCTTGAGCCTCTTCGCTTTGATTCAGTAAAATTCAGTGGGTGTGTGATGCTTTAAATATGAGTAACATTCCTTAGTGAAGGTTAGTCAGAAGTCACTTATGCTGAAGGCGGATTCAAGATTGCATTGAGACATCTTGCCTTAGCATATTTAGAATTTGAACAACCTCCCTTTGAAGTACATCCTGGTCATCTTGTTGATGGCAAAGGGTAATTACTAAACAATCTGAAAAGGCCCCAAATGCTGTTTTCAGTGATGCAGTGCACTCAAGAATCTGATCCATGTGTGTTTCTTCCAGCCAACCAATTGGGATAAGTAGAAATAATGAAAATATTACAAAAGTATTATTATATATTAAATTCTAATACTCATCTTGTAATATACAGTATGTAATAAGTTCCTAAAGTAAACAATCTTGTAATATGTAGATTTTCTTGGCTTAAAAATTCGCATGATATGAAATAAAGGTTCAAGGGTCATTTACATAATTTTGTTATGAAAACAGTTGAATCGAATTGAATTTAATGTGCTTGTGTCACACAGGACAGATATCCTTAACAGAGTTCATGGAGGGGCCTCAGAAGGATGAATGGGTAATGAACCTTTTCAAGCTGGATGTCAACGCCTCGAGCTGGGTCATCCAAAATTGTGGAAAACTTCCATGATCTTAGTGGGAGGATCCTCATCATTGGTTCAAGAGTGACAGATATGCTGTCTTTGTACCTTGACTTTGACTGTTTTCTCTATGTTGAGCTTCTTCTGTTTTGAAGATGAAGAGCAGAGAACATTTTGTGGCCAGTTTTGTTGTAATTTGGGCTGCTGGTTTGAAGGTCAGAATCCTTGCTGTAGTCCTGGCATGGCAGTGGGCTCAGAAGGCCCAAAACTGGAAGGAAGTTTGCTGTTGAACCCACCGCAATGAAATGTCAATAATTGTTATTATTATATTATATTACAATTATTATTATTATAAATAATATGATTATACATATAGTTTATGTTCTATGGAAATAATACTATCTCAAAGCAATTGAAAACTTGGGTACACTGTCATATTTAATTTAGTAAAAAAATATATTTTTAACTGTTCCATAAACTATTTTAATTGTGTTTCTAATTACGCACCACATTTATGTTCCCAGGTACTCTGTGTTTGTAGTTTAATTTTGACCCCAGGTTGTATTACTGCTGCTGTGGTGGTGATTTTTTAAAAAATTTTTTGCACAATTTTTATGGTTGGTTTGTCAGTTTTTTGTTTTGATTTGATGTTGCTGTTTGGTTGTTTAGGCAGGTTTGTTTTCCATTATCTCAGAGTAGAGTATATGTGTACTTAGATGGCTGTACCTCCAAATCAGACCAGAACCCAATGGCCAATTAGAATAAAATTTTGGCAAACCCTAAACAACAAAACAGTTGTTTGGAAGAAGAGCAAACTGTTGCAGATAAGAATGTATGTATAGTTTCCTAGTAGTGTTGCAATAGGTATTGTACTAAAAAACCAATGCTATGACATTTGACCCTCTCTACCTAAAACGTTATGTATTTATGAACAATGTTGTTTTGGATTTCAAAGTCAAACCCTCAGAAGTTTTAAAAACTTAGATTTTAATTCCATATTTGACATCAGCTACCTCATTCTTTTTGTCTTCAGTGTCTGCTGTCTTACTTCTGCATTCAACATCAATAAGTGTACAACAGTTGTAGTGTTTAATGCAAAACAAGTATTGTGGCAAATGATGTAATTTAAACCATTGTTAAACGAACACATTTTTAAAAACTTTTATCGGTCTGTCTGTGTGACCCCCCCCCCCCCCCCCACACACACACACACACACAACTCCAACCAACTAGCTGTGTTTTTTTATCATTAAACACTTGCAACAAATTCATTTTCATAAAGACAGATATTATGATCAAATACTGTGTGTGTGAATGTAATTTGCTTTGCCCCGGGGCGGGGACAATAGCATCAGAGCATCACTAAACAATTTCTGAAAGAAATGCTGAATAACTTTTAAAGGCTGAAATAAGTATGGGAATTGGTTAATTTGTCAGTCTGATCAAATAATTTATTTGTACAGTATTATATATATATATATATATATATATATATATATATATATATATATATATATATATATATATATATATATATATATATATATATATATAATTTATTATTATTTATTACAGTGCCCTTTTGGGGTGAGGGCATTGGTGCTTAAGTTGAGTACAACACAGATTTGCATGGAAAAAGCCAAATGTTGTGGGATAATCAAAACTTGGTGACATACTTGCAAGTACACCAAAACCATATTTCAACAACCAATTCAATTATTGAACTAAATTATGGTGGTGCAAAGCCAAAAGGTGATCCGTTTTTTTCTTCATCTTCTCATCAAAAATAAAAAATTCTGCACGCGCACGCACGCACGCACACACACGCACGTACACGCGCGCACACACACACACACACACGCACACACACACAGCATTAGCCTGATTAGTGTGTTGTCCTGGTCCTGCCACTAGGAGGACTATGGAGATGACTATTGAGATAGAGAGCGGAGAAAGTGAAATTGAAGAAGGAACATACAAAGAAGGCCCATTGTTTGATGGTGGTGCTGTTGTAAAATAAATACCAGTTACCCAAATACTAACTTGCTTTTTGGAACATAACAATTAGGTACACCAATGTTCTACCTTTGAAAAATGTTTAGTTTTGTGACAATGTGAGAGCAATTTTAAAAAAAAATGGTGAATTTTAGTATCCATCCATTTATTCCCAATTACCCCCGCTGTGTCTCCCGGAACGCTGGTGCAGGAAATGGGGTCAAAATACAAAAAGTCCTGCCTAGCTACAAAAACAGATATGCTCAAACCTCATTGAATAAAGTACATAAGCAGACAAGTATATTCACATGTTAAATAAATAAAAGAAACATTTTAAGCATATAATTATACCTACACACCAAATCAATAAAGAAGACATAACTAGACATTTTTCATAAATGGTGATGAGAAAGGTTTTTATAACTTTATGATCTGATATATTTCTGAGCACATTGAAATAACAAATGACTTTTGATATATTGCCTAAATACCTTAATGACCCTTAAGGAACTGTGTAATGCATGCCTGATGTTTTTTCTCTGAATCATGGACACGACCAGAGTCGTCTTGACCATTCAGTACTTGATTGTATCTTGTGTTTTGACTAACGCTAGATGCCAGTTTTTGATTACTACTGAACGCTCTGCACAGAGGGAAATAGTTTGCCTAACAAAGAAAAGATACGGTTGGAAGCAGGATTAAACTAAGAATAAGCAAAGACATGATGTATCAAAAGAACAGCAATAGATTAATGATGTCACAGCCAAAAGCTAACATAATTTCGTACAAAATGACAAAATTAAAACAATCCAGCAGTACGACAGTCTATGTCCAAGATTGGAGAAGAATGTTCACAGGAAGGTCACGTGGAGATAAAACCAGCAGGTGCCAGAAGGAGCCACCCAAAGACTCGGCCAAAGATGATCGCCAAGGCCGAAAGACGGGATGGAAGACAACAGCCCCCCCTCCACACACACATACACCAACAGAACCCCACCTCCACACCGAATTGCCCATAATCAGCACCACTCCCATGCAAGCAGACTCTCCTTCGAACTCACCCCACCCCGAAGACTCATCACCCATCAATCTCGGCCCACAATGTGCTACTGAATATAAAACTGATCTAACAACCTTGGACTTGGCCTTTTCTGAATGGAAACTTTCCGCTCTTGAAGGGCCCAGCGCTGTATTGTACTTTCCTGAAAACAGAGCTTTTTGAACAAGAATTGTGATTGAACTCAACCAATCTGTGTAAGTCTAATTTCTGCTTCAGTGTCTTTGCATTTACCTAAATCTGAAGAAATCAAACGAGCACGCAGTGAGTAAATTGGATAACAAGTGATTGGCAAAGGCTTTTGCCGTGAGGCGCAGATAACGCGCTCCCTAAATTGTGGACAGAATCCAGCACTGGACAAAAGGTCTCCAATCTGACCAATCAACATGAAAGTCATTTTGTGGACAAGGACATTGAAAAGTTTAATATTTCAAAATATTATTGTTAGATTTTATCAAAACCATTTGTGTCAGGTTCAAGATCAGCAAAAGGATCAGCAGACAAAACCAGTGAGGCAGAATATTGAGTCTTTTCTCGCGAGGAGTGCATCCAGACTTACAGAAATCCAAATACACTAAAGGTCTGTTACACCCCCCACTCTTTTTATTAAGGAAATGCCCTACCCACAATGTGAGACTAGCCCCTGGGGTGGGGGAAAGCGCGGGCTTTGTCTCATGAGAGAAGAAACAAGATTCTATGTGCAAAAAGAAGTTGCAGACAAGACACCATGAGAAAAGAGTGCAAAGAAAAAATGCTATGTGAAATAAGAAGTCACAGACATCAACAAAATAGTTTGAGCTATCAACAGCTTTCTTGGATTCCCAGAGATGTAGAAGGTCAGGAAGCTCCAGACAGCATCGTATGACTTGTTGTGGACTGGTGGACGTCTGCAAGGCGAAACAGCAAGCATTCTGTGCAATAATTTTATTAATAAATACTCATTAGGGAACGCATGATAACATATATATACAATTTATCCAACAATTTGCCTTCTGTTTTCAACCAGTTTGCCTGTACCCTGGAAGACCCCTGCGTTCTATGTACATTGAGTCTTGCTTGCTTGTAGTGGGTCCACTCTATGTCATAGGTCACAGATATACTGCAAACTGAATTCTAACATAAGAAGGACCTGGATTAACCATTTCCTGCGAGCAAAACAAAACATGAGATAAAACGCTAAATCATCTCATGATAACTGTTATAATTTAGGTTGCGAGGATTATAGTAAAGAATAAAGACAGAAGGTGGGATGCCCTTGCACCTGTGGTTTTATTGCAGTTCAACTCTCCAACATAATTTACGACATCATACAAATTAAGCAGTGGATATCACTCCATTTTGCCAAGAAACGTCAGCAATAAATACACAACAATGACGACTGAGAAACAACACTGAACTTGTTTAACTGTATGTTTTTGATGGATCTGGCACATTTGAAGAGAGTTGAAAGCCAGAAGTTTGTGTTTTTTTAGGCTAATCAAGACATGAAAAACCAAGATTGTACGTTCTAAATAAGGGACTAAATGAGAACTATGTCGTATTTCTGAATATGTAGTATACTAGTGTGAGGCCCATGGTGGTTTTTGGGACATTTGAATGGACATTCATACTCACCCGCCATGTTATTTTTTTTAATTACTTTGTGATGTTTCTGAACACGTTATATGCCGTTATATGCAAATAGTACTGTATGGTATTAGTGGCGAATATTTGGGGATTTCAATAAGGCACCTGGGACAACTACCGGGGGTCCTCAGTACCCAGAAGTAGTTGACAGTGAGCGGGAGTTTCGCCGGGTCGTGACTGTAACTGCCACTGTTGTGTGTGTTTCAGTAAATTTATTATTTTAACAACAAACCCCGCATGCGTGGAGTGATTCACGTCCATGCGTGCGACAATATAATGTATGAATGTCAGGTAGCGTGAGATTAAGGACCCAAATACAGGGAAGCAAGAAAGTGAGGCAGTGGTTATGTCAAAAATTATTAAAATTAAATAAAACAAAAAGGCAAACAAAGCACTCATGAACAGGGTGAAAAACACCTGGGTGCAAAAGTTCAACAAAAGGTGCTCCAAAAGGGAGAGTTCTTCACAAAGTACAGATAAACGATGACTGAGAAAAAGTAACAACAGAAAGAGCTCTCAGAAGAAGAATGCAGGAAACAGGAAACATCTCATTGAGCGATAAATGGAAGTGTGGGATAATGCAGGAGATGGATACAAAGTCAAACAATACCAAGCACATGGCGGTAAGCATTATAATAGCCTGCCCCTTAAAAAGACAACCAAGCACTGAAACTGAAAGTCAGGCAGGATAGATCATCATACTCCTGAGCAAGTTTTTCTTTTTTCTTCTGCAAAGGTATAAGAAATATCATCACAATGAGGCTTACCCTGACATCTGAATTCATTAATAGATTGAAACACCACTCAGTCACCTTAACACAATGTAATTATTTTTCTTTACTTGGTCCTAGCTAGTCAAAAAATACTGTTGGTGGGGTTGGGCTCATCATCAGTGAATCTTTCAAGTTAGTGTGAAAGGAAAAGACCTGGTCTATTTTTAGTGGGTTAGTCTAGTTAACCTTTAACAGACAAATCTTCAGAGAATTAGTCACTAAACTAAGACCATATGACGTGATCCTTAATCTCCATGAGAGCTCCGTGTAACCATTCTGCTCTCCTTCTTGCTACTAACAGATAGTAATTCTCCTGTTGGTAAACGTTGTTTTGCATAGTCCAGAGCAAGGCATAGATATGTAGTTTTGTTTTTTATTCTTTTTTTGATGACACAAATGCGCAGGGAGGTACAATTTGGAGGGAAATGTTGAAATAGTTCAGTTAATTCCGTACTGGCTCGTCTGTGAGAGAAGCCCATGAAGTAATAATGCATAGTGATGTTGCTTGAGACTATTTAGATAGATTTTTAGGAGGGTATCACATTTTTGAATGATTTTGTTTGAAATAATGGGTCAAGCACAGAGTGGTACAGATAAAGAAGTTACCCTACAAAACATCCAATCATTGTACCGTAGGTTTGCAAGTGAATGTCCAAGTGGTAATCTACACTTGCATGAATTCAAGAAAATTTTTCGAGTCAACAATGAATCCTCAGAGGAAGAATCAGCATACATGGAAAATGTATTTCGATCATTTGACACGAATAAGGTAAGTAATTGTCTCTGTTATGTAATATTATTCTTTCCAGTAAATTAACACAATTTCAATGATGCTTAATGTGTAATACTGTGGAACATTTACATTTTATTCTACTGAGACCAGTTTTTACTTCAGATTCCAAAATGTTGCATCTTGTGAGTCCTCACTGAAATGGAGGATATCTATTAATTTTTGTCCTTTTAGGATGGAAAGCTTGACTTTATGGAATATGTGGCAGCCGTACATCTGGTTTTACGAGGGAAACTTGAGGACAAACTTAAATGGTCTTTCAAGGTGTATGACAGAGATAGTAATGGCCGTCTGGACAGGGAAGAAGTGACACAAATTCTCAAGGTTTGTAATATGCTTTGTTTTTGTTTTTATAGGCTTTGCTTAAAATTTGTCAGAGGGAACCCAAATGGTATTTTTGTGTTGTTGTTAATGCTGTTATAGAGTAATACATTTTTGTGCTGGACATGGTTGCCAACCTCCACTAATATAGCCACCTTCACTTTGTGAATCTTGTAGTCTTAATCTTTGTCTTCTTCATCATTCTCTTGGCCATTGAATGTCATTAATCTCCACGGTCAAGCACCATCAAATTGTTGTATTAGGAATTGTTTTTCTGTTTGCAGTCACTACGTATAAGTACCAGTGAAACTGTTCCATTAGCAGCCAATACGTGCGACCATGTAAGACAGCATGTGGTATACTTTGAATAATAAGATTTCCTTATTTCCTTTCTTTCCCTAAATATGAGACATCTCAAGCATTTTTTGCCATACTAAACAGTTCCCAAGTGTCTTAATAAAATGTCAAAATATACAAAGGGTAAACATCCATTTAGAGCATTTTTTAAAAATAATTTTGTCTAGTGTAAAGGAGGGCAAATATTTCATTACTGCACAATGGATATAAAAATCACCAGTTATACACTCCCCTGTCAGACTTTTGTTGGAGAAAAAAAATGACACAAAACATTTTTCCATGTGGTTGCACAATCTTTACCTCTGCCACAAGGCTGTTTAGAATCAATCACATTTCAAACTCATGATAAATGGGAGGCACCATTTAAAGTGCCTTTTCTTAACCCTAACCCCACATACAGTTCAGATTTTCAAGTAGAGTTAACCTGTTTGGCTTTTTCAAGAAGTGGGAAGGTTTGGTGCTAAAACTGACGGAATTTCAAACTGTCTTCAATGCCTTCTAGTCTAGTTCTAGAATTTCACCTGATAAAAAACAGCCCGAAGCTTGCTGCCACAAGCATGCTTCCTTTATTTATGATGCTCTTTTGGTGTTCTATTTGTGCTAAATATCCCTCGTGGAATCAGGGCCAAAACGTCCAAAAAATGGTTTCATTGGATCACATCAAAGTAATATGTTGGGGAAATGTGAATTACATTTGACAAAATCCTGTGTGGGTAAATAATTTTCTCCCTGTGGGTAATTTAGGTGCGTGTGTCAGGTACTCATGTACTATGGATATCTAAACTTTGTTGCAATGACAAATTAGGATAAAAAAATCACATTGTGGAAAAAATTTGAGCTATGAAAATTTCAATATAATTCTTATTCACTAAAATATTTGTGTTTTCTGCACAGATTATCTACAAATTAAAGAAGCACACTGACTCTGGAGCTCCAGACAACATTGAAGATATCTGTGATAGAATATTTACCCAAGTGGACAAAAATAAAGACAGTAAGTCGTGTTGGATTCAAGTGAAGTCATGTTTATTTATATAGCCCTAAATCACAGACACGTCTAAAAGGGCATGTACAAAAATTGACAATTATTCTCGACATCCCCTGATCTTATACTCTAAATTCAACATTTATTACAAATTAGAAAAAAAAAACATATCTCTACAACAGATGTTGATTATAACATCCCTTCTCTAAGGAAATATATGGATACTATTGTGAATAGATCGAACATAATAATAATAATATAATTATTATTATATAGCCTTCTGTAACTTGCTTTTTCATGCATTGTGCAGGTCAAATTTCCCTGGAGGAATTTATTGACGGAGCTAAAAAGGACCCATGGATAATGGATCAGCTCAAATTGGATTTTGCACCATGTGACTGGTTTATTGAGCAGGAAGAGAATAGTCTCTGTCAGTAACCCTCTATATCATTGGGCTCTATGTTATACAAAAATACTATCTATACATTATAGCGAGATTATCATCTTGTATTCTCATGGAACCCGAATTTGTACACTACAGTATACACATTTGAAATATGCCAAAAAGCAGACTGGGGATTAACTGGTTCTTGCATTTTTCACTCATCTACCTTCATTGTGGAATAGTCCTGGTGCTTTTACGTCTATATTCCTGAACCTACTCTTATCACCATGTACCAATGTGCCTGGCGTATGGGTCACTGAAAGGCATTTTGTGCTGTTTAATTTTTTTTAGGTCAAGTTTGGGGAAAGATCCTTGTTACAGTTTACATTAAATAGTACATACAGTTCATGTGTCTGAAGAAATTTGCTTACTCTGCTTTTTCAACTACAATGGCAAAGATTCACGATCTTCACCAAGGCTGCAGCATACATACATTGTTACAAAGAGATAAGATGCACTTTTACCGTAATTTCCGGACTATAAGCCGCGCCTTTTTTTCCAAAATTTTGGACCCTGCGGCTTATAGTCAGGTGCGGCTTATATAAGATTTTTTTCGTGATTTTTGTGATGACGATCACTTTTACTCTTAACACTATTATATACAGTAAAAGCTACAAAACAGACTGACAAATAACTCGTTTTCAAATCAGACGAGTAAAAACTGGTCAAATGTTAAAAAAAAAGAGATTAAAAGTGAAGACAATTTGCAATTCTAGTAATGACACACGAATTTGATGCACAATTTGTCTTCGCGGGCCACATAGAATGATGTGGCGGGTCGTATCTGGCCCCCGGGCCTTGAGTTTGACACCTGTGCTCTAAACCCTTTCTCTTACTCTGCCATGTCACTCAGAGATTACACAAAGCAGTGGCGCTGTTTGGACCATCTGCATTGTATTAAAAACCAATCAATCAGCATTTAAATTCAATTCTTCTGACATTTTGCTCACCCAAAACAAGTTGTAATGAATGTGAACTTTTAATGCATTTTATTCAGAAGGTTACTTTGAACCTTAACCTACTTATGGATTTTTACGGCCTCCGGCCTCCAGGGGGCGCTCTAGCAGGAAGCAAGAGCAAGACAGGCGAAGAAGAGATAATGCGCCGAAGAAGACGTTTGTATTTACATTTCGCGCATCACGCAGAACGCGATCAAGACGGACATTACTGAAAGGAAGCCTTTATACACAAACCGTCATCATGGGGGACAAAAGAAATGCATATGATGCCGCTTTTAAGCCAAAGGCAGTCGATGTTGATGACATTATCTTGTGTCTACTCTCGAGCGTACTTATGGATTTTTACGGCCTCCGGTGTCCAGGGGGCGCTCTAGCAGGAAGCAAGAGCGAGACAGACGAAGAAAAGAAAATGCGCCAAAGAAGACGTGCTAGTTTGTGTTTACATTTCGCGCATCACGCACACACCCGCATTCACACAAAGACAGGAAGCTTTTGTACACAAACCGTCATTATGGGGGACATAAGAAATGCATATGATGCTGCTTTTAAGCTATACGTGTCGCTCGCTAGTTTAATGTAATTTAGCGCTTCGTGCATGAATAAGATTAGCATGAACAGACCCTCTGCACACTCGAAGAAATGCATAAAAGCGACGACGAAAGAGAGACTGAGAAAGTGCGAGGCGAAGGATATCTAACGCTATTCCAATTGGACACTAAGGAGGAAGACTTCGATGGTTTCAGTGCACAGGAGGAAGATGAAGACGGCTCTTTTTTTACTTTTACTGGTATGTTTTTTTTTTAACCAGCCCTGTTAGTGCTGTGCTACCCTGTTGCTGCTGTGTTGCGGCTGTGTTACCGCCGCGTCTCAGTGACTTTGCTGTGTTACTGCCGTGTTGCTGCGGTATTACTGCTGCGTCACAGGCAGTGTTTGGAAAGAAATGTTAAGGTATGTTATTAAAGCTTTAAAAAAACTTTCTGTGTCCAGTCTTTCTTTGCTAATAACTTGCGTGCACACTTCCGCGTTGCTGCAGTACTACTGCTGCGTCACAGGCAATGTTTAGAAAGACATGTTCAAGTATGTTATTAAAACGTTAAAAAGGCTTTCTATGTCTTTCTTTGTAAAAAAAAACTCGTGTGCACGTGCGTCTTATAGTCCGGTGCATTTTATGTAAGAAAAAAACTGAAATATCCCTGAATCTTAGCTGGTGCGGTTTATAATCCGGTGCGGTTTATAGTTCGGCAATTACGGTACTTTACACTTATTATTCAGATTCTTTCGAGGGAAGGCACGCACGTGCGCGTGCCGGCGAGAGCGAGACAGGGAGACAGAGCCGGAGAGACAGAGAGAGAGACGGCGAGGGTGGTTTTCATGAGGATAGTAGATGATAACATTCCTAAACTTGCAATTGTTTATTGATAAATCTCATTCTTAATCTGTTGGACTATTTGCTCACACAGTTGTTCACAAAGCGGCCTACATATTATTAGCCTCATCTTTGCTATTGAAAAACTGTCATCATTGTGATACTCAACCGTTTCCACCTAACCTGATCAACCGGTGAAATATTGCAAACAGGCCCTTTTTTGTCTTGAGCATTCCTAATGAATAAAATCTCGACAAAATGTTCTGTGGCTGAATGGATCTCTAAATTTACATTAACTTGCTGATTAATCCTGAACATGGGACGATTAACATAATATACAGTGATACCTCGTTTTTCGCGGGGGTTATGTTCCAAAAAGAACCAGTGATAGGTGAAATCTGTGAAGTAGAGAAAATATATTGTTACAAAGACTTTAATGAACCTTTATTGTAATTTTAAACACTGTATTGTACTTTTAAATGCTTTTTTGTATTTTTAAACACTTTTGTAAACATTTTAAAGTCAAACAGATTTTCATACACATTCTATAAATAAGAATATAAAGAAAATGAAGAAGAGTAAATACATATATTGTTAAAATAGCCGCACAAGACTTACATGAACCTTTATTATAGTTTTATATACTTTATTATATTTTCAAACACTTTATTGTATTTTTAAACACTTTTGTAAACATTTTAAAGTCAAACTGACTTTCAGAAACATTCTTACTTATTTAAATAAATAATAAAATAAATAAGAGTAAATTTATTGTTACAATATCCAAACAGGGCTTTTATTAACCTTTTATGAAGTGTAAACATGTCTGCCCTTGCGTACTGGCTGGCTGACGCGCCCCCGCAGCCCAGCGCGAGGGCATCTGTACAAGACTTTTATCATTTTATTTTTAAACATTTAATTGTACTTGTAAACACTTTATTGTAGCTTTAAATACTTTTAAAATAGCTTTAAAAAGCTTGCTATGACCTTCTGCTTCGATGACGCACGATGCAAGTTCTGCTCTCCTGCTCAGCAGTCATTCCAGCATCCTTAAACTTTGTGTGAGCCCATGTTGCATTTGGTTGTCCTGCCTCGTTTGTGACAAAATAAGTGCAAATCAGAGATGCTGCCGATTCTCCTGACGCGAACGAAGTGGAAGAGTGGACACGTAGCGCGACTGCAGGAGGCTGAGATAAAGCGTGGATGAACTGCTCTTATAAGACAATCAGCGGCAAGGATAGAGATCAACATGTTCCCATTGCTCTCGTCTCCCCTATCGGCCAATAGTGTGCTGTAAAGTCATATGGGCAGACAAATCCCCGCGCTCCAAGTGACGCCGCGATGCACCGAATATATCCACAATATTTGTTTTTATAAAAACCCGCGATGCACTGAGGCCGCGCTGCACCGAATGTATCCGCAATATTTGTTTTCATAAAAACCCCTGATGCACCGAAGCCGCGAAAGGTGAACCGCGAAGTAGTGAGGGATTACCATATATATATATATATATATATATATATATATATATATACAAAACATAAAAATCTATTTTTTTTAAATATCTAAATGAAATATATATATATATATATATATATATATATACTGCTCAAAAACATTAAAGGAACAGGGTATGGCATGAATTCAATTAGACTTCTGAAAAGGTTTTGGTCAGGTACGTGGCAGAGGGGGTTGTTAATCAGTTTCAGCTGCATTAGTGTTGATGGAATTAACAACAGGTGCACTAGAGGGGCAACAACGAGATGGTCCCCAAAACAGGACTGCTTTTGCAGGTGGAAGCCATTTCAAGTTCCTCTTCTTGATCTTTTTTAACAGTTTTTCCACAAGTGTTGGCTTTAGCTAGAGTCATTATCACGACTGGGAGCATGAGGCGATTTCTTAACCCTTCTGAAGTTGTGCAGATTGTCCAACTCCTCCAGGATGGCACATCCATGCGTGCTGTTGCAAGAAGATTTGATGTGTCTCCCAGGACAATCTCCAGAGCATGGAGGATATTCCAGGAGACAGGCAGCTACTCTAGGAGAGCTGGACAGGGCCGTAGACGGTCCTCATTCCATCAGCAGGACCGATATCTGCTGCTTTGCGCAAGGAGGAACAGGTTGAGCACTGCCCCAGCCCTACAGAATGACCTCCAGCAGGCTACTGGTGTGAATGTCTCTGCCCAAACAGTCAGAAACAGACTTCACGAGGGTGGCCTCAGGGCACGACGTCCTGTAGTGTGCCCGGTGCTCATTGCTCAGCACCGTGGAGCTCGATTGGCATTTGCCATAGAACAGCAGAATTGGAAAGTCCGCCACTGTGCTTTTCACAGATGAGAGCAGGTTTGCCCTGAGCACCTATGATAGACATGAAAGGGTCTGGAGAAGCCAAGGAGAGCGATATGCTGCCTGGAACATCATTCAGCATGACCGGTTCAGTGGTGGGTCAGTGATGGTCTGGGGAGGCATTTCCATGGAGGGACGAACAGACCTCTACAGGCTAGAGTAGTGGTTTTCAAACTTTTTTCAGTGATGTACCCCTTTTGAAATATTTTTTCAGCCATGTACCCCCTGACTAGCGCAACACATTTCTGGTCGAAAAGAAAGAGGTGCAGGATTGTGCCATTAGTGTTTGATTTATTAAAGTTAAACAACTTGTAGCAATGTACCTGACAGACACATTTATGTTTCAAACAATGCATATAGAAACAAAAAAGATAAACAGTAAACGGTGACCACCAAGAAGGCATAAACCCTTTCAAAACTCAAATACTGTATGCAGAACACTGCTAATTTATATTAATCTTTCTTGTAATAATTTCTTGCAAGGAAATAAAAATATACATAACTAAAAATGTGTTCACAAAAATAAATTAACTTAATTATAAATAAATAATATCTTGCTTACAAAATAAATTGATAACTTAATAATAAATAAAGATTTGTTTATAAAAAAATAATCAACTTTACCTCTTTTGGGATACAAAAAAATGAAACTTTTTTTCTCTTAAAATTGAATTGTTGCATTGAACATTTGATTTTGATTTGACAAGCATTGAACAAGCGTTGAACAGTCTTGAAGCTTGAATGAGTCTTTTGCACTCGTACTACATTTTAGTGAGAAACATGGGCTTCTACCTCACTGAGGATCTTTGTCATCCTTGGTGGCAGGGAGGCAACTGCTGTGATCAAGTTCTTCTCCAGACTCAGTCTGTTTCTTTGTTTTGTTTTGATCACAGTCATTGCAGAGAAGGAGGTCTCACATAAATATGTGGAGGCAAAGGGCAGCAACTACTCCAAAGCTTTCTTTCCCAGCTCACGGTGCTCCTGCCTCACACACACCCAAAACTGTGTGAGAGTGGATGCGCCAAACTTCATCTGGTCAGATGCCACTTCCATCAGTTTTTCCTGGTGAGTGACAGGAAGCTTGCTTCTCTTTGCTTCAGACAGGTGAAATGGGTTTCTCACCCAATTCAGCTATGCAGATTTCTCCTACATGTTAGCAAAGTAGCAATGAAAGCCCTTTATCAAGTTAGCCAGATGTCCCACTATGACTAACTTCACTGGAGCTGTCTCCACATCTTCATTGGAGAGAAAAGCATCCACCTGAGGAAAGCAGGTGAAATTCTCCTGACCACATGCCCTCTTCCACAGCTCTGCTTTCTTCAGGAAACCACCCACCTTGTCATACAGGTTCAGGATGCTGGTGTCTTTGCCCTGCAGAGACACATTCAGTTCGTTCAGTTTGCTGAATATATCTGCCAGATAGCAAAGCTTTGCAAGCCAGTCCGGGCTCTCGAACAAAGTGTAATGGGGAGATCCGTGCTCTGTAAGAAACGTGTGCACTTCAGCTCGTAACTCCAACAGCCTGTTGAGTATCTTCCTTCGAGAGAGCCAGCGCACTTCTGTATGCAGGAGGAGTTGCGTGTGTTCAGCTCCCATGTTTTCACAGAGGCGGCGGAACAAACGTGCTTTAAGTGGCCTTGACTTGATGAAGTTGATCACTTTGATGCTGTCGTTCAAAACATCATGCAACACGGGGCTCATTTTCTTGGATGCTAACGCTTCCCTGTGAATCACACAGTGAGTCCACTTAATGTCGGGATTTTCCTATTTAATCCACGCAATGAGCCCTTTCGCACTTTTGCACACAAGATATTGAAAATAATTTTGAGTTGCAGAAATTGAATTTAGGTAAAATGGCCGAGCCTGCCATATAATTTTTTCACTTAGATTTTTGGGGCGTCTATATACAGAGCCCTCTGTTGGCTGACAACATTTATTTCCATCAAAA
This sequence comes from Syngnathus floridae, assembly GCF_059516105.1. Lineage (NCBI taxonomy): Eukaryota > Metazoa > Chordata > Actinopteri > Syngnathiformes > Syngnathidae > Syngnathus > Syngnathus floridae. Next base: position 837,019 of record NC_142415.1, on the reverse strand, counting down.
GATGTGGCATCCTTTTGTTCCTGAGACATTAAACTGTCCATATCAGTATAGATAGCCAACATTTCTTTTCACCATTGAAATCTGATGTGTTTTCAGTGTTTTGAGCAGTGTATTATATATATATATATATATATATATATATATATATATATATATATATATATATATATATATATATATATATATATATATATGTATACATATACTTTTCAATTTTTACTTTTGTCCAATAAAGTTAGATGTTGCAAAAGCAAGTCACTCACATGATTTGTTAAACAATAACGAAACAGTCTCATGACTGTTATTTTGTTAAGTTTTATTTCAAATTATGTGATAATTGCGTAACGTTGTTTTATGCATTAAAGATAAAGTTACCAATTCGACTATTTTTGTAAGCGTAAAATATCTCGGCAAAAATATCTCCCACAGAGATGAGACTGACTATCCACGGTCACTTATAAAAACAACAATAACGCATTAATATAGCATCGTCAAAGAGAGCAACGCATTTTCAACTTTCAATATGGTAAGTAATGTATTAAAATAACATACCCACGCGAGGACTGACAAATAGTTTCGGTGTTTTTTCCCTCTTATTTTCATACTTGAAATGCTGAGTGGTATGCCAGTGTGCAGGCTGGCAGCATATCGGAAGGATTTGCGCATGCGTCAATTCCACAGCTGTAGTGTCTTGTTGACAATTTTGCTCGATTCATTTTGATATTCTAGGTGCAATGTTGTCGTTGCTGGAATAAAATGGTCATGCATTCCTGGCGATATGCTCAAATGGGGAAACTCTCCGTGAAATCGTCATAAACGTATGTGCCCGGCCGGTAAGTAAATTTTGATGATCGATTGTGGGTAGCTTGTAAGAGCTCATTTGCTCATTCGAGTACGACGCTAGTTGTATTAGCTTTGTGCTAGCGCGATAAGTTGTCAAGCCCGTAGTTTTTATTAACTTGTATGCCTTGAGCTGGATGTCTGTATGTGGACAAAGGCCTATATCAAATCGAAGTTATTGTAAAGGCCAAGCTATATTATGGCGCAAGTTAGCAAGAAGCAAGCTCGGAGGAACAGGTATTAATGTGGTATTTAAGTGGCTTGACGATAAACTACTTCTATAGTGTGCTTTAACAAAGGGCACTTGCTAATGCCAATGCAATAGTTCAGTTCTTGCGTCTTTTTCCAAGTTACTAATAAACGCAGTTTTCTCTGGTATGTGAAGAGAAACTGGTCAGACCTGATTGTTCCTGTATCAGCCAGGTCTGTTTAGTAAGTTAACGAGCTCAATGTCAATTTATTGGCTGTGTCCGAATGTTCACCATTGTCCCCCAACCCCTCAATCACTTTAGTCCCGCACTATATTTATCACTAAAAGTGGTTCCCTCAGTCTGTTCCGATTTGGACAGCCAGATCACTACCGACTCTTGGTCTCGTATGTAAGGTTTCGATGTTCTGTAAAAATCCCACAGTCCCATGTGGTGGACCATATTGGACGTCAACTCCGTCTTTTCCTTGTGAACGCGTATGCTTGTCAATTAGATGAGTTTACGCTACGATGGGGCAAGATTTGTGTCAAAAATTTTCATTGATTTTTACCTTCTTTTTTTTTTTTGACCCAACAATTATACGCGATTTCCCTAATTTGTTTTTCAGATCCACAAATACATCCATGATTGCCGAGTTTTTGGGATCCGCTAATGTATTTGTGATTTTACTTTTTTTTTTTTTATCAATCCCTAAATTCAATCTTGGTTTTCACATGTTTCTCCAATCAACCAATTATCTAAATTATTATCAGCATTTATTTTTTCAATTGTTTCCAAATTGTCTTTTTTAAAGTATCTGCACTGAAAACTGAAGAAACTAGAAATTACTTCAACTTTTTATGAACAAACAAAGTAAGTAACAAAGCAAATTAAATTAAATTAAAACACAAACTAAACCTCTGAACTGTGAGGCGGACTTGCTCACGTGTGGCGCTGTGCCACCTTAGATGTATTCATCGTTATAAATTTGCTCCTCAATCTAGCTAAATTCTATCTCCATAAATGCTCTGTGTCATTTGTGTGGCAAATACAGTAACCAGAAACACTGTGGACGTCACATTCCCTTTGATGCAGCCACCGGTAAATTAGTTTGTTTCTTCATACAGGCGATGGAAAATGGAGACTTAAGTGAAGTAAAATGATTTTTCTAAAATCCTATTTATGAGAGATTAACAATGACTGAAATAAAATCGACTCCAACCAAATATTGTAACACATTAATCCCTGCTTTTTGTGTCGTACAACGTCTTACAACATCTTATAACGTCATCATCATGTAAATGGTAACCTGAATATAGGTTCCCTAAATTAAATGGATTTGAATTGTAAATTAGCCTAATGCTGAGGTTTAAATGTTTATTATTGTGTATCATGAAACCTCGGATTTGATTCTACACTTAGCTACAATGCAGAGTGGGATCCTGGTCAAAGTAAGCCATTTTAAACGTAACATTTTTTGCCGTTTTAAGGTTGTAAGTATAAATAAGCGAATGTGAGGCTTTGTAAAGTTATTTGGCAGCCACTTTATAGTGTAGGTATATGCACTCCACCATTTTAATCAAATTGGGTGTTGGACTATGACTTTTCCCACACTATGTCCGACCGTATGGAGCGGTAACAGAAGCCCTTTTCAATGATGAGGATGGACAGGGATGGGGTGTGATTATTTTGTTAATATGCCTAAAGGGATGATGATGGAAGGGTGACCAGGTCAAGGACTGAGGACAGACAAAATAAATGCACATCTATGCAATTACTTTAAGTTCAATTTGATCAAACTGCAATTTTCTGAATTTAATGTTGACAAGTGATGTAAAAATGATTGGATGTCTCTGAAAAAAACAATCCAACATCCTCAAGAAGGCACTCCTAAAATTTGAGGAGTTTGTATGGAGCAATTTCCCTCATCAATACTGGGCCAAACTAACTGTTGAGACATGCTGAATGAGAGTTACAGAAATTGTTTGCAATGAATGAATCAATCAAAAGATTGCGCAATAACAAATTATGGGTACCACATTGTATCCGTCCAGGACATTTTTATTTTAGAGTAATTCCTTTTGCAACACAAAAATAAAACAATGCCTGAATTTTGCTGGTTAATTTTCAGTGATTTTGTTTTTAAACTTATTAATGCAGTCCGTTTTAGGTTATGACAGTGACCTTTGTGTTTTTTTTTCTTTGACTCGTTTGTTTTAATAGCATGTTCCACATGATAATAAACCTCAGTGTACTAAAGCCTTGATTAAATGACTGCTTATGGATTTCCAATGTTTAAAGTTTGTGTTTGCTGTGTTTTAAGGTCTGAACCATGCTGAAGTGGTTTTCCAATGATGAGGCAGAGTCTGGCTCAGGAGTAAGTATCTGTGTTTGACCTTTAATGACGTGAGTGCTCACTGGTCACATATTTGCATCAGATGACTGGCATTAGTGCCCAGTGAGAAACTCAGCAACATTTAAAACTCATTATTAGGTATGTATGAGTCACACACAGCTTCATTCTAACATGTTTTCTTGCAGTTGGTTGAATTTGTCGAATTTGATAACACACCCAGTTTGAAGGTTTTCTTGAATATTGACTCATTTTGAAAATACTGTTTATCATAAATCCTTCTGGGGGTCATTTCTCAACATCAACAATTATATAATAGAATATAATACAATTTTTAATGTTAATGTATTATTAATGTGTGTTATTAATGTCGCTGTTAGGGTTGATAGATTAGTTTGATCCTATGCTTATGTTGGAATGTAACCTGTAATAATTAAACTCGCTTGTCCTGTCTTAACAAAAGTAGTAGAACAAAGTGATAAGATCTTTTGAACTGATTGACTCGCTGCAGAGGAAGCAATCAAAGTTGTTTTGTTTACACAACAATGTGAAAGACCCCCTGCTGTGCTTTGATCAGCAGGCCAGGGGCTTCGGCCCCATCCGGTCTACTCAGACCCCCACTCTCAACCCCCACTCTGTTTCTCTCAATAAAAATGCTCCTGCGAGAGGCCTGAGTCAGACTGCATTCGATCATCGCTGTCTGCACAGCGACGAATGGACTCTGCACCTGCAGGTGCTTAAAAGGACTTACTTGTCTCCTGTTTGGTTCTTGCAAAATAAGTTGGAGTGTGCACAACTCTAACAGTCACACAATTTACAACAGCAGCAGGTATAGCAAAGCGCTTCACACATTCTGTATAGCAATGGGACAACCACAAAGTCAACAATAAATTGAAAGACAAATTCATATACAGTAGCAGAACAGTAACAGTTGCTAGTCAGGTGAAAGCCAAACAATAAAAATAGGCCTTTAAATTAGTTTAAAAAATGAGCAAAGAGGTGGCTTGCCTAACATGTAAGGGGGAGGTCATTGTAGAGGGGAGGACCGGCAACAAAAAAAAGCTCGATGCTCTCTGAGGCTCCGCTTAATCCTCTGCAGATCTGAGGCACTGGGCTGGTGCATACGGGGAGATTATGAATGAGATGCTCCATTGCATATGCTATTTTTCACTCTAAGTCAGGGGTGTCAAACATATGGCCTGTTAGAGATTTGCTCACTCCAACTTATTTCGCAAGAACCACACGAGAGACAAGCAAGTTCTTTTAGACACCTGCAGGTAGAGAGCTCACACGTTGACGGAGTGAACTCTGAAGCTCTCCCAACTGCAAGGACATATTTATTAAGAGAAAGAGTGGGGGCAAGAGTAGACTGAATAGGAAGCCCTTGTGCTCTAGTCAAAACATATCAGGGGGTGTTTTACGACCTTGTATAGAATGGGATTCATTACCGGTTGCATTCCAACATAATCATACGATAAGGATACTCTGTAAAACCCTAACACGGCCCGTGGGGCGGAACCGGCCCGCAATGAGGTTCGATCAGGCCCGCGTTCGATCAGGCCCGCAGGATAATTTAAAAGTGAAAAAATGCATGAAATACACGGAATTAATATTTTCAATGATATGCAATTCATGGATTATCCGCTATGGGGCACACTGTTTTGATCAGAGTAGAAGACAACACTGTTTTGATCAGAGAAGACAGACCCAACACAGCAGACGGTAACAATGCGCCAATTGCTGCTTGTTACGATGTTGTTTCTACCCTGGTCTCTACCCCTCCTTTACACCCTCATTCGCCAAAATGTTATTATTCAAACGGAGAAAAGTAGATACGGAGTGTAGAATTTTCAATGAAAAATGGATCACGTCCTATTTATTTATAGATAAGCATGGAAAACCATTGTGCTTGGTGTTTTTGCAACAAGTTTCGGTATTGAAGAAATATAATATTTGACGCCACTACGAGACTCTTCACAGTGAAAAATATGACGGCTTGCAAGGACAACTGAGAAGCGATAAGATCAACGAATTACAGGAGAGTCTGAGGAAACAGCAGTCAACTTTCATCCAGAGCCGACAAGTCAGTGAAGCAGCAGTAAAAAAGCCAGCTACCTGATTGCCAGCGAAATAGTAGCATTAGCATCAAAGCCGTATTCCGATGGTGACTTTGTTAAACGATGCATGATGAAGGCGGCTGAACTTGTACGTCCCGAGAAGCGACAAGCTTTTCCTAATTACATTAGCCTGATGAGGACTACTATACAGGACTGTCTCAGGAAATAAGAATATTGTGATAAAGTTCTTTATTTTCTGTAATACAATTAAAAAAATAAAAATGTCATACATTCTGGATTCATTACAAATCAACTGAAATATTGCAAGCCTTTTATTATTTTAATACTGCTGATTATGACATACACCTTACGAAAACTCAAATATCCTATCTCAAAATATTAGAATATCATGAAAAAGTATACTAGTAGGGTATTCAACTAATCACTTGAATCGTCTAATTAACTCGAAAAACCTGCACGGGTTTCCTGAGCCTTGAAAAACACTCAGCTTAGTTCAGTAAACTAAATCACAAGTATGGGGAAGACTGCTGATCTGACTGCTGTCCAGAAGACCATCATTGACACCCTCCATCAGGAGGGTAAGACACAAAAAGAAATTTCTCAAAGAGCAAGCTGTTCACAGAGTGCAGTTTCAAAGTGCATCCACAAAAAGTCTGTTGGAGGCGGATATGTGGCAGGAAACGCTGCACAACCAAGAGAGATGAACGCAGTCTTAACAGCATTATGAAGAAGAGTCGCTTTCAGAATTTGGGGGAGCTTCAAAGACAGTGGACTGAAGCTGGAGTCCAGGTATCAAAAGCCACTGTTCACAGACGTGTCCGGGAAATGGGCTACAATAGCCGTATTCCCATGGTCAAGCCACTTCTGAAGTGTCTGACACGGGATATGGAAAAGAAGCACCAGACAGTTGCAGAGTGGTCCAAAGTCCTCTTTTCAGACGAAAGCAAGTTTTGTATTTCATTTGGAAGTCAAGGCGCCAGAGTCTGGAGAAAGGCTGGAGAGGAGCAAAATCCAAGTTGCTTGAGATCCAGTGTGAAGTTCCCACAGTCAGCGATGGTTTGGGGAGTCATGTCAGCTGCTGGTGTTGGTCCACTGTGTTTCATTAAGTCCAGAGTAAACGCAGCTATGTACCAAGAGATTTTAGAGCACTACATGTTCAGGGTTCGGCAGAGCTGGTATGTCATTGCCCCGCCCCCGCCCCGCCCCCTGCCCGCGGCTGGCCGAACACACCATTAGACCCCCCCCCCGTCCGTCCGTCCGTGGATGGCCGAACACACCGGCTGTAACCCATAATCGGCGATATTAAAATAATGAAAGCCTTGCAACATTTCAGTTGATTTCAAAGTCAAAGTCAAAGTCAGCTTTATTGTCAATTTCTCCACATGCCAAAGACACACAAAGAAACCGAAATTTCGTTCCCCCCAATCCCACGGTGACAAGACATGGCTCACAACAGACAAACAGTAAACAAGTATAACAAAAGCGTGCTGAATAAATAATGAATAAATAACACAACAATAAATAAATAAATCATTAATTAAGAGGAGTGTAAAAACGCGTACAGCAGACATTCCCGAAAATAGCGCAACAGTGCCGCACGCTACGCAGAAGGGGGTAGCGAGTTCAGGGCCCTAACAGCCTGGAGAAAGAAGCTGTTGGCGAGTCTGGTGGTGCGGGAGCGCAGGCTCCTGTACCTCTTCCCAGAGGGCAGAAGGTCAAACAAGGAGTGAGCCGGGTGACTCACATCTCTGGCAATCGAGGTTGCCTTGCGGGCGAGATGGGAGGTGTAAATGTCCTTCAGGGAGGGAAGCGAAGCACCAATAATCTTACCAGCCGTATTCACTATGCGCTGCAGGGCCTTCAAGTTCTGTTCAGTGCAGTTACCACCCCAGACAGCGATGCAACTGGTGAGGACGCTCTTAATGGTGCCACGGTAGAATGTAGACAGGACTGCCTGAGGAGCACATGCACGCCTGAGCTTCCGCAGGAAATACAGGCGGCGCTGAGCTTTCTTTGCCAGTGACGAGGTGTTCGCGGACCAGGAGAGGTCCTCACTGATGTGCACCCCCAGGAACTTGGTGCAGCTCACCCTCTCCACCACAGCACCGTCGATGATCAGCGGCAGGTGTGTTGTGTGACCCTTCCGGAAGTCCACAATGATTTCCTTGGTCTTACTGACGTTCAGCAGGAGGTTGTTGTCCCTGCACCACGTGGTCAGAAGGTCAACTTCCGACCTGTACCGAGTCTCGTCGCCCTTCGTGATGAGACCCACCAGAGTCGTGTCGTCAGCAAACTTCACTATGCGGTTGTCGCTGTAGGTCGCAGTGCAGTCATGCGTCAGCAGGGTGAAGAGCAATGGACTGAGCACGCAGCCCTGGGGGGCCCCCGTGCTCAGCGTGATGCTGGCGGAGATTTTGTCGCCAACACGCACCACCTGAGGCCTCTGACAGAGGAAGTCCAGTATCCAGTTGCAGAGGGAGGTACTGAGGCCCAGCTCGTCGAGTTTGGAGATGAGTCGCTGCGGCACAATGGTGTTGAAGGCAGAGCTGAAGTCCACAAACAGCAACCTCACATATGAGTCCTTTCTCTCCAGGTGGGTGAGGGCCGAGTGGAGGGCAGAGCAGATGGCATCCTCAGAGGACCGCTTGGCACGGTACGCAAACTGGAAAGGGTCAATGGTGGGGGGGAGAACGGACTTGATGTGCTCCAAGACCAGCCGCTCAAAGCACTTCATGATGATGGGCGTCAGTGCCACAGGGCGGTAGTCATTGAAGCAGGACGGTGCAGGTTTCTTCGGCACAGGAACGATGGTGGCAGCCTTGAAACACGAGGGGACGATGGCCTGCTGCAGGGAAACGTTAAAGATGTCTGTGAAGACACCCGACAGCTCCCCAGCGCAGTCCTTCAGCGCTCGACCCGGGATGTTGTCAGGGCCCGCCGCCTTACGGGTGTCAATAGCGGCAAGCGCCCTCCTCACACCGTCGGCAGAGAGGCGCAGGGGCTGCTCGTGTGGGGGGGGAGTGGTCTTCAGCGGGCAAGTGCTGTTCTGGGCGTCGAAGCGAGCAAAGAAGCGGTTCAGATCGTTCAGCAGGCGGACGTCGCCCTCACAGCTCCTCGGCGCGGGCTTGTAGTCTGTGATGGTCTGAATGCGAATGCTGATTTGTAATGAATCCCGAATGTATGACATTTTTGTTTTTTCAATTGCATTAAAAAAAATAAAGAACTTTATCACAATATTCTAAATTTCTGAGACAGTCCTGTAGTAGAGAGGATTTCGGACCTATCAGCAGATTTAGACAATTGAAACAGAGAGTCAAGTAATTTATTGCATTTTCCGTTGCAATTGATGAGAGCACTGACACTGCGGACGTGGCACAACTGGCCTTATTTATTTGTGGAGTTGATGAGACATTGACTGTTACTGAAGAGTTTCTTGAGTTGGTGCCAATGATAGACACCACAACAGCTGAATACATGCAGATTTGAAGAGCAAATTTGCCTCTGTAGGTCTGGACAATTTTTATCAGTATCTACCAGGGCTGTGGACTCGGTCGGATTTTTGCACCGAGTCCGAGTCCGGCCTCTTGACCACCGAGTACGAGTCCGGCTATCAATTTTTTCTGTTAATTCATGTGACTGCTTTGTCTTTATTCAAGGCTAATTTAGATCAAAATCTAAACAATGATATAAGCTGGGTGACATAATCGTCCTTGACATTGGTACATAATGTAAACATTAGCCTAAGTGCAACTCAACGTGGCCGCATTGATCGTAAGCAGGGCTGTGGACAGTATTCCTACGCGCATTCTCAGCAGCATGATGAAAATAAAATTGAACGTATTTTTTTTATTGTCGGACTCGGTGGACTCGGTCAAAATCAGCACAGAGTCCGAGTCTGACCGAGTCCGAGTCCACAGCCCTGGTATCTACTACCAGGGTACCCCAAATGAACAGCCCTGGCTGCTAAAGGTTTGTGCATGTTTGGGACAACCTACCATTGCGCATAGATTTTCTCAGTAATGACTAGCAATAAAACAAAAATGCATTCAAGGCTCACAAACAAGCACTTAAATGGCATTCTGAAAGTGACAGCTCGTCAGGACATGGCACCTGGTATTGATGCACTTGTACAGGCCAAAAGATCCCAAGTATCAGGAACAAAAACAAGTCCAGACTACTCTAATGCCTTTAAAATGCTGCCTTAGATACTGTTTCCGTTGAAAAAATGCATCTCTGTGAAGATGAATCCATACTGTGGTGATTAAAAAAGTGTGCAGTGTAATGTTAGTCAGCAACTTCACTACAAAAAGTATGGTGGATTTCTACTGTTAATGCAACTTCATGAATGTTCAATATGTATTGTATGTGTATGTGTGTTTCATGTATGAAGTTTCCACATTTACAGGACATGTGAATACTTTCTTCTTTACACACTTAACAGCGCTCATCTTAGTTTGTAAGGTGTAGGCAGGGAGTAAATTTAGATTTTATATGCACATGTGTAAATGGTTTAAAAATTCCTTTCTTTATGAATCTCGTTTAATCTTAAAGTGCATAACTGTTAATGTTTTAAGTTATGTTAATGTTAATGTAATGCGATTACCGTAATTTCCGAACTATATACCGCGACTTTTTTCTAAAATTTTGGACCCTGCTGCTTATAGTCAGGTGCGGCTTATATAAGATTTTTTTTCGTGATTTTTGTGATGACTTGATCACTTTTACTCTTAACACTATTATATACAGTAAAAGCTACAAAACAAACTGACAAATAACTCGTTTTCAAATCAGACGAGCAAACACTGGTCAAATATTTTAAAAAAAGAGATTAAAAGTGAAGACAATTTGCAATTCTAGTAATGACACACGAATTTGATGCACAATTTGTCTTCGCGGGCCACATAGAATGATGTGGCGGGCCGTATCTGGCCCCCGGGCCTTGAGTTTGACACCTGTGCTCTAAACCCTTTCTCTTACTCTGCCATATCACTCAGAGATTACACAAAGCAGTGGCGCTGTTTGGACCATCTGCATTGTATTAAAAACCAATCAATCAGCATTAAAATTCAATTCTTCTGACATTTTGCTCACCAAAAACAAGTTGTAATGAATGTGAACTTTTAATGCATTTTATTCAGAAGGTTACTTTGAACCTTAAACAGCGGCGCGGCATACTTATGGATTTTTACGGCCTCCGGCCTCCAGGGGGCGCTCTAGCAGGAAGCAAGCGCGAGACAGTCGAAGAAGAGATAATGCGTCGAAGAAGACGTGCTAGTTTTTGTTACATTTCGCGCATCAAGACGGACATTACTGAAAAAAAGCCTTTATACACAAACCGTCATCATCGGGGACAAAAGAAATGCATATGATGCCGCTTTTAAGCCATAGGCAGTCGATGTTGATGACATTATCTTGTGTCTACTCTGGAGCGTACTTATGGATTTTTACGGCCTCCGGTCTCCAGGGGGCGCGCTAGCAGGAAGCAAGAGCGAGACAGACGAAGAAGAGATAATGCGCCGAAGAAGACGTGCTAGTTTGTGTTTACATTTCGCGCATCATGCACACACCCACATTCACACAAAGACAGGAAGCTTTTATACACAAACTGTCATTATGGGGGACAAAAGAAATGCATATGATGCCGCTTTTAAGCTATACGTGTCGCTCGCTAGTTTAATGTAATTTAGCGCTTCGTGCATGAATAAGATTAGCATGAACAGACCCTCTTCACACTCGAAGAAATGCATAAAACCGACGATGAAAGAGAGACTGAGAAAGTGTGAGGCGAAGGATATCTAACGCTATTCCAATCGGACACTAAGGAGGAAGACTTCGATGGTTTCAGTGCACAGGAGGAAGATGAAGACGGCTCTTTTTTTACTGGTATGTTTTTTTTTAACCAGCCCAGTTAGTGCTGTGCTACCGTGCTGCTGCTGTGTTACCGCCGCGTCTCAGTGACTTTGCTGTGTTACTTCCGTGTTGCTGCGGTATTACTGCCGTGTCACAGGCAGTTTTGGAAAGAAATGTTAAGGTATGTTATTAAAGTTTTAAAAAAACTGTGTCCAGTCTTTCTTTGCTAATAACTCACGTGCACACTTCCACATTGCTGCGGTACTACTGCTGCGTCATAGGCAATGTTTAGAAAGACATGTTCAAATATGTTATTAAAACGTTAAAAAGGCTTTCTATGTACTGTCTTTCTTTGTAAAAATCTCGTGTGCACGTGCGGCTTATAGTCCGGTGCGGCTTATGTAAGAAAAATACTGAAATATCCCTGAATTTTAGCTGGTGCGATTTATAATCCGGTGCGGTTTATAGTCCGGCAATTCCGGTAATGTTTTGTAAAAGGAATGTTCATTAAATTTCAACATTTTCCTACTGTTCTTGTGCTTCTTTACACCAAAAAAAAAAAAAGGAAATACATTATATTTTGGTTATTTACAGCAGAGTATGGTATAATTTTAATGGTCCGGCCCACTTGACATCTACCGAGGCCGTATGTGGCGCCCAATGTGAGATGAGTTTGACACCCCTGCTCCAAGTGTATGACAACAAGGTATATAATTACATTATTACTTTTAAAAATAGTAAACTCCCGCTTTGGGGATAGGGACCCAAGATGGCTGCCCCCTAAGATGGATGAAAACCTTTTTTTTACTTTCATGACCTTCTCAATTGGTTGTGCTAGGTTATTTACTTTCAATAACCAGACAATAACTTAATGCACTTTCCAAGATTTACCAAAAAAAATTCCCGTACTTTGCAGCCGTACTATGCTGGAGATGTGTGAATTGTTTATGTTAAATGTGGAGATGCATTCACAAATCTCCCCTGCTCTCTCTTCCAGGCCCCAGGCTATCCTCATGGAAGCGGCAGAAGTGAAGCGGTTCAAGTTGAAGAAATGGCAGACAGACTTGTTCAAACTCAGCAGCTTGTCACTCAACTGAAAGAGCTGATTCGGGAGAAGGATGCAACACTTTGCACCAAGGATGAACAACTTAAGGTGTCCGTCTACTTGTTTTCTTTACTATACTTCATAGGGGTGCAGAAAAAAGTCGATTCTACAAAGAATCGCGATTCCTAGTTGTAGCGATTCTGAATAGATTCAAATTTCCATAAAATGCCTAGATTTATATCCACGACTGGTGGGTTGAGGGGCTGGCTGGCTGGGGTGGATGGCTTGATCAATACTTTATGTAACCGGTGGCGTTTTTACTCGAGTGGCATTCACTCACTTGATGATTGAACCTGCACCACCACCACATCTCTCACTTGGTGGGACAGAACGCTCACCGCTGTGCTAAAAGCACTGGCCGCTAGTTCAGTAGTCACACCATTAAGAGGTATGGGAAGTAAGATTTTGCATTAATATACAAATGCGGAGCTCAAGATGGCATTTGTAAGTAATAACTCATTTGCAAATCAAATGAAATTGGATATGGTAAACTTGCCTTCAATTTTATTAAAATGAGCAGGGCTCAAATTGTCATAAGTTACAACCAAACATCTTTTTTTCAGAGTTAAAAATGTTTTTCTTACACACAGTAATACAATTTTGTGCGGTACCACTTCATTGATTGAGTTCATAAATGCAACTCGCAGTACCGTAATTTTCGGACGATAAATCGCGTTTTTTTTCATAGTTTGGGTGGGGGGGCGACTTATACTGAGGAGTGACTTATATGTGAGTTTTTTCACAAATTTTCAAAATCCAAAAAAAAAAAGAAAAGAAAAAAAAAGTTAAACTGCGATAAACGAACCGCGATGTAGCAAGGGATTACTGTAATTTGAATTTCAAATGACGTCAGTGGCGCGGCGCGGCGGTTGTTTATATAAAGGATATAAAGATTCAATCACGGGATGACGAAGGGTCCCACGTACTACCTGCATCATTAGCGGCTTTGTTTGTAAGTGACACGGAGGACGAAGAGTTTGAAGGATTTAATGATTTGGAGGGACACAGAAGGTTTGAAAAACTATCATGGCTTTTACGCACGCCCGGTACTACTCTACGGAGCTCTCTTTCACCTCCATGGATGGAAGTTGTGGGCCGGCGCTCGGCCGGGTGGCTGTCCGGGGACGGTGGATGGGGCTCGGACATAGGTTTTACGCACGCCTAATTCTATGGTGCTCTCTTCCACCTCCGTGGCTGGAAGTGCCAGCTCTGGGGATGGAAGTCCACGCCGCCACACACCTGGAAGTCCACGCCGGTGCTTGGGGCCGTGTGGCGGTGAACTATTTATGTCATAGTTATTTGATATATTTTATTTCGTACAGCAATTTTATCGTTAGTTAAGTACTTGTTGGCTCGTTGAATGCTTGTTTTGTTAAATAAAGAGACGTTTACCAAACCCACGTCTTTCCTTGTACTTTGTTAACGCTATAATATAGTTATATAGTAGATCTGTGGAATAACGACGAGGCTGACGTCAGGGCACACACGCGACGTTGACAAAGGACGAGGAATTTGATCGATGGATTTAATGATTTGGAGTGACACAGATGGTTTGATAATATTGTTGCTTATGTGATAGTTATTTGATATATACTTTATATATTGTTATATGGGTCTGTGGAATATTTAGAATATTTAGACGTCAGCGGTGCAGCGCATACGCGGCATTGTTTCCATAAAGGACGATCGATGGATTTAATGAATTGGAGTGACACAGATGGTTTTATAAAAGTGTTATTTATGGAATGGTTGTTTGAATAACTCTGAATGTTACGTTAGGCCCGTTCCCAGCATTTCGTTTGTGTTTAGCATACCTAACGTTAAGCCTGTTGTTGCTCGTTCATGTCTGTTCTTGGTGTTGGATTTTGTCGAATAAATTTCCACCAAAATGCGACTTGTACTTCGTAGCGACTTATATATGTTTTTTTTCACGTTATTGTGCATTTTATGGCTAATGCGACCTGTATTCCGGAGCGACTTTTAGTCCGAAAATTACGGTAGTTTTATCAATACAGGTGAAAAGTTGTGTGGTTTGTGTATTTTAATTTCTGTGGGAATGTGTTCCAAATGGCTCTTTGTGTATTCATAGTTGCCAACCCCTTCTGTAGATACTAGATATGATCATGTCATGTCCCTAAAGCAGTTTGCAATGCTTCAAGAAATTACTCAGTTTATCATTGAATCATTTGGCTACTATTGAAAAAGATTATAGAACCATGCTGTCAATCCTTCAGATGGAGAAGGAGGCGTGTGAGGCCAAACTGTCGAAGTTGCGTCTCCAAAACAAGGCCAAGGTGACTTCTCTCACCACACAGCTTGAAGAACTGAAGAAACGGATGCAGAGCCAAGATTCACCAACACGCAACAAGAAGGTAAACACTCTTCTTTGCTGCACTAATGAGAGATGCACATAATCACCACTTTATTAAACTTGATACTCATTTTCAGTGGAATTATTTTCAGTTGCTGACAGGAAGTTCAAAAATATATATGTACAGGACCATCTCAGAAAATTAGAATATTGTGATGAAGTTCTTTATTTTCTGTAATACAATTAAAAAAACAAAAATGTTATACATTCTGGATTCATTACAAATCAACTGAAATATTACAAGCCTTTTATTATTTTAATATTGCTGATTATGGCATTCAGCTTAAGAAAACTCAAATAGCCTATCTCAAAATATTAGGATATCATGAAAAGGTATACCAGTAGGGTATTCAACTAATCACTTGAATCGTCTAATTAACTCGAAACACCTGCAAGGGTTTCCTGAGCCTTGAAAAACACTCAGTTTGGTTCAGTAAACTAAATCACAAGTATGGGGAAGACTGCTGATCTGACTGCTGTCCAGAGGACCATCATTGACACCCTCCATCAGGAGGGTAAGACACAAAAAGAAATTTCTCAAAGAGCAAGCTGTTCACAGAGTGCAGTTTCAAAGCGCATCCACAAAAAGTTTGTTGGAAGGGGGAAATGTGTCAGGAAACGCTGTACAACCAAGAGAGATGAACGCAGCCTTAACAGCATTGTGAAGAAGAGTCACTTCCAGAATTTGGGGAGCTTCAAAGACAGTGGACTGAAGCTGGAGTCCAGGTATCAAAAGCCACTGTTCACAGACGTGTCCGGGAAATGGGCTACAATAGCCGTGTTCCCATGGTCAAGCCACTTCTGAAGCGTCTGACTTGGGATATGGAAAAGAAGCACGAGACAGTTGCAGAGTGGTCCAAAGTCCTCTTTTCAGACGGAAGCAAGTTTTGTATTTCATTTGGAAGTCAAGGCGCCAGAGTCTGGAGAAAGGCTGGAGAAGAGCAAAATCCAAGTTGCGTAAAATCCAGTGTGAAGTTCCCACAGTTAGTGATGGTTTGGGGAGCCATGTCAGCTGCTGGTGTTGGTCCACTGTGTTTCATCAAGTCCAGAGTAAATGCAGATTTTAGAGCACTACATGCTTCCGTCTGCTGAAGAGCTCTATGGAGATGATGATTTTCATTTTCCAGCATGATCTGGCACCTGCCCACAGTGCCAAAACCACCAGTAAATGGTGTACTGGTCATGGCATAACTGTCCTCGATTGGCCTGCCTATTCCCCTGACCTGAAACCCATAGATAATTTGTGGGGTATTGTGAAGAAGAAGCTCAAAGACACCAGACCCAACAATGCAAATAGCCAACGGTCGCTATTGAAGCATCCTGGGCATCCATACTACCTCAGCAATGCCACAGGCTGATTGCCTCCATACCACGCCGCATTGATGCAGTAATCCGTGCAAAAGGATTCCCAACCAAGTACTGCGTGCATTAATGGACATTTTCAAACATTTGATTTTGTTTTGTCTTTTTTTTGACTTGGTCTGAGGAAATATTACAATTTTTTGAGATATGTTTTTTAAGTTTTCTTAAGCTGTAAACCATAATCAGCAATATTAAAATAATAAAAGGCTTGTAATATTTCAGTTGATTTGTAATGAATCCAGAATGACATTTTAGTTTTTTAATTCCATTACAGAAAATAAAGAACTTCATCACAATATTCTAATCTTCTGAGACAGTCCTGTATATATAAAACCTACACATTTTTAGAAATGTATGCTAAACTACCTGCATTTATTTAAAATGTTATTTCCAGCAAGTTTTTCATTGTAAACTTGTGGTTATGGGTTCAGAAAAAAAGCTATCTACAATAGTGCTAAAATGTCTACAAACACACCCTGTTCAAATGGAGTTCTGATTATTATAAAAAGACTGATTCAATTCAAATCCTCTTTAAAAATAATGTGACAGACTGTCTAACCTTCAAAAATCAATTGAAAATGTGTAAAATCTTTTTGAGAGGAAAGGGAATCTGAGATAATGTGTCTGGGGACATTCAGAATTAGAGGTGCAACAATCAATCGATTAGTCAACAACTCTGCTATTGTGACCATTTGTGCACAGGAGATGCTTTTTGTGATTGGTATTTTAACAGGTGTGTTTATATATTTTTGGATGTCCGTTGTATGTAATTTCAGTCGCAATTCATTCAATATCCTTGTAGGGGCCATCAGAAGGAGGAGACCAAGCCACTCGAGGGAGAATCGTTTTACTGAAGAAAAAGGTTGAGGAGCTTGAAGAACACCTTGCCCAGAGTGAGAAGGAGATTGAAAGGAAGGTAGGAAGTCCTTAGGTTTCAGACTCAGGAACACTAAACTGGTATAATTTTAAACTTCACACTTACAGCACACTTGATGTCGATTGCACATCATTTCCTATTTCTTACTCTGTTTATATTTCATGTTGCACCACCAAATAAAAAAAAAATCCCAGTTTTGAATATACCGTAATTTTCGGACTATAAGTCGCACCGGAGTATAAATCGCACCACCCATAAAATGCACAATACAGTGAAAAAAAAACATATATACACTACCGTTCAAAAGTTTGGGGTCACCCAAACAATTTTGTGTTTTCCATGAAAAGTCACACTTATTCACCACCAAACATTGTGAAATGAATAGAAAATAGAGTCAAGACATTGACAAGGTTAGAAATAATGATTTGTATTTGAAATAAGATTTTTTTTTACATCAAACTTTGCTTTCGTCAAAGAATCCTCCATTTGCAGCAATTACGGCATTGCAGACCTTTGGCATTCTAGCTGTTAATTTGTTGAGGTAATCTGGAAAAATTGCACCCCACGCTTCCAGAAGCAGCTCCCACAAGTTGGATTGGTTGGATGGGCACTTCTTGCGTACCATACGGTCGAGCTGCTCCCACAACAGCTCAATGGGGTTCAGATCTGGTGACTGCGCTGGCCACTCCATTACCGATAGAATACCAGCTGCCTGTTTCTGCTCTAAATAGTTCTCGCACAATTTGGAGGTGTGTTTGGGGTCATTGTCCTGTTTTAGGATGAAATTGGCTCCAATAGAGCGCTGTCCATTGGGTATGGCATGGCGTTGCAAAATTGAGTGATAGCCTTCCTTATTCAGAATCCCTTTTACCCTGTACAAATCTCCCACCTTACCAGCACCAAAGCAACCCCAGACCATCACATTACCTCCTCCATGCTTAACAGATGGCATTTTTTTCTTACATAAGCCGCACCGGACTATAAGCCGCACGTGCACACGGGTTTTTTACAAAGAAAGAGGACACAGAAAGCCTTTTTGAAGTTTGAATAACATGCTTTAACATGTCTTTCTAAACATTGCTTGTGACGCAGCAGTAGTACCGCAGCAACACGGAAGTGTGCACGCGAGTTATTAACAAAGAAATACTGGACACAGAAAGCTTTTTTAAAGTTTTAATAACATACCTTAAAATTTCTTTCCAAACACTGCCTGTGACGCGCCAGTAATACCGCAGCAACACGGAAGTAACACAGCACTAAATGGGTTTGATTAAATAAAACATACTGGTAAAAGTCACTGAGACGCGGCGGCAACACAGCAGCAACACGGTAGCACAGCACTAACAGGGCTGGTTAAAGTAAAAGTAAAAAAAAGAGCTTCATCGTCTTCATCTTCCTCCTGTGCACTGAAACCGTCGAAGTCTTCCTCCTCAATTTCCGATTGGAATAGCGTTAGATATCCTTCGCCACACACTTTCTCAGTATCTCTTTCGTCGTCGTTTTTATCCATTTCTTCTACCATTTTCCATGATGAGGGTCTGTTCATGCTAATCTTATTCATGCACGAAGCGCTAAATTACATTAAACTAGCAAGCGACACGTATAGCTCCAGAGTAGACGGGACCACGAAATAAAGAAAAAGGTGCCGCAACACAATGTCATCAACATCGACTGCCTTTAGCTTAAAAGCGGCATCATATGCATTTCTTTTGTCCCCCATAATGACGGTTTGTGTATAAAAGCTTCCTTTCAGTCTTTATCGCGCTCTGCGTGATGCGCGAAATGTTGTAAACACAAACTAGCACGTCTTCTTCGGCGCGTTATCTCTTCTTCGCCTGTCTCGCTCTTCCTGCTAGAGCGCCCCCTGGAGGCCAGGGGCCGTAAAAATCAATAAGTATGCCGCGCCGCCATTTAAGCCTCAGGGTTCAAAGTAACCTTCTGAATAAAATGCATTAAAAGTTCACATTCATTACAACTTGTTTTTGGTGAGCAAAATGTCAGAAGAATTGAATTTAAATGCTGATTGATTGGGTTTTAACACAATGCAGATGGTCCAAACAGCGCCACTGCTTTGTGTAATCTCTGAGTCACATGGCAGAGTAAGAGAAAGGGTTCAGAGCACAGGTGTCAAACTCAAGGCCCGGGGGCCAGATACGGCCCGCCACATCATTCTATGTGGCCCACGAAGACAAATTGTGCATCAAATTCGTGTGTCATTACTAGAATTGCAAATTGTCTTCACTTTTAATAATATCTTTTTTTAAAAATAGTTTACCAGTTGTGATTCGTCTGATTTGAAAATGAGTTATTTGTCAGTTTGTTTTGTAGCGCTTACTGTATATAATAGTGTTAAGAGTAAAAGTGATCAAGTCATCACAAAAATCACTAAAACAATCTTATATAAGCCGCACCTGACTATAAGCCGCAAAATTTTGGAAAAAAGTTGCGGTTTATACACCGGAAATTACGGGTTTTTTTTTTTTCTTTTCAAGTCCAACCTGAGTCTGAATGTAATCCGAACAGGCAGGTCGCATATCTGTACCGGGTGTCATCATATGCTTCGCGCAGGCAGGAAGAGAAACTGCTTGGGAGGGGCATTGACTCTGTGAATGTGCAAAGTTGTTTTGAGTGACAGTATTGACTTTATAGTATTTTATTTTAATTTCCTCCCACTTGAAACATGAAGCACAAAGTGGAGGTTCATTTACGACACACGCCAATGACATGACATCTTTTGTGATGTTTCCATGAAACGAGATTGAAAAGACAATTTCCTCAAAAGAAAGTAATTCTACCTTTTCCAAAATCACTCCTCTGTGGATATGAGATGATAAAAAGATGAGCGACACGCTGGACCACATTTACTGGCGTAAACACAATGCTAGGAGTGATGTCTTCTTCTGAATGTGTGGGTCACTTTGGGCATCTGTTCACACACCAGACAGACGAAGGTCACATTTTGTATGTATGTGAATCTACTTTTTTTGTTTGTCATTCTACTACATACTGCTACATACTCTCATACTCTGCTATCCTCTCTGTACATCCAAATGTATTTGCATACGATCCTTTATAAGGAATTTTAGCACATTGACAATTTCAATGTTTCTTTAGAGGACAGAGGTAGAAGCACAGCAGCTACGAGGTGAAGAAATGGATGCTATGCTGACAGAGAAGGACAGGAAGCTGGCAGACAAGGAGGCCTACATTATTCATTTGCAAACAGCAACGGCAGTGGACCAGTCTGTTACATCCACACCGCAGGTTCTCTTTCACAGAAACAATTTGCACAATCATTTTTTTCAAGTTCAATCCAATGACTGCCACGTAGTATGTTATCCACATTTTGACATTCCACTATAATTTCTCAGGTAGATGAAGACCATGGAGCAATGCATGAACTTCAGCAGCTGGTGCAAAGCCTGACCAAGAAAGTTGGAGAAGCAGAGGAACGCTATAGTTTGCTTCAGGAGCAGACGGACAGCCTGAAGGAGCTTCTGGACACAGAGAAGAAGCAGTACAGTCAGAAAGAGAACATGTACAAACAAAATGTACGCGTCTTTGCTGTTGTTATTCAGTTATTTCATACTCCAAAAAAAGGCACAGAATGTATTCTATTTTAGCATTGCTAACATAATTTTTTTTTTTTTTTTGCTGTTGTGGGTTTGCTTTGAAATAATCTTCATTTTGGAACCCATCAATGTATTTTGTCTTTGGATTTAGATTCAGACTTTCAAAGAGATAATCCTCCAGAAAGATAATCAACTGACTGAGATCAACCAGATGCATGAACAGGAGCTCTTCAAACTTGCCGCAAAGTCTGATGCCAGTGCTGATCTTGAGCAGGTTGTGATGAGAACGTTGTTGATGTTAAGTGTTCAGGTTCTTGAATTTTGGTAGTAAACAGTAAGTGTTGAAGAACATGTTTGATTTCCTTTTCACGCATTATTTCTTCTTTCCATTTTCTTATCAGCTTCTGAAGGCTTTAAAACAGAAACTTCATGAGAAAGAGGAGGTGCTGATTGGAAAAACACAGGTCATTGATGTTCTTCAGAAAGAAGTCGACGGCAGGGACCAACAGATAAAGGTTAGGAAATGTACTCGTTGCAAAGTTATTTGGCACCTGTATTTGGACTACAAAAGTCTCTCCGAGCAATAAAGATGGTGGATTTGTGAAACTGTTTGCAACACCCATTACCTTGTTTGGTTTGTCCCACCCCAACGAACGTGATGCAATTGATAAAAATTCGTAATAGAAAACGGAGAAATCTGAATGGAGTAAAAAATAGCTCCCCAAACAGATCATAAAATTAACGCTGTAGCACCTGGAGGGATATATTACACTTTTCTACACTCCTGGACACTCCAAATACACAAGAAAAAATGATTTTAAAAGCAAAAAAAGTCGATTTTGTAGAGATGTCTCCTAGGGACATGGAATATTCTTGTATAGCAGCTCGTTTCTGTATATGATAGAATCCCAGAAACCCCCCGTGATGACATTCTTCATTCTGTTGCCAGGAGCTAACAGAGCGGATGCGGAGACTAAACATTGAACGAGAGAGCCTTGAATCCAAAATGGAGGCAGAAAAGCATGTAATGCGAGCCCAACTTCGCGATCTGATGGAGAAGCAGCAGGTTGAGATTCGGCAAATGACAGAAAAGCATCAAGCGCAGTTGACTCATACACAGCAGGACCTACTTGGCCAACTAAATGAGCTGAGAAGAAATACAGTAACACTGCAATCTGTCAGTCAGGAGTCCCCAAAAGCTGAAAACATATCTGATGATTCCGCTTCTTTCCAGAGGATAGCAGAGTTAGAAGGTAGGTGTTTTTGTGAACCCAATCACTCTCTTTTTGAAAAAGGAATCACAGTGGTTAGAGATGTTTTACTGTTAATACAATGGAGCCTCGATTTTCGAACGTCCCAGTTCTCGAACAAATCGGTATTCAAACAAAAAATGTGTTTTGCTTCGGATGTCGGACGAAATTTGGTTGTCGAACCTCGCGAGATGAGCCGAGAGGACCTGCATGCCAACTGACTCCGTTCGTTATTACATTCTCGTTACTCTGAGGATTGCATCAACTCTAATCATGCCTACAAAGGAAACAAGTGGGAGCAGTAAAGCCATCCTAAAACACAAAGACGCTCCTAAAGCAATGCGACAATGAGCGCCCGGTGCGCTGCGGTTGGGCGATCGGACCAAATTAACCTTCTGTGTCACTCCAAATCCTTCAAACTCTTCGTCCTCCGTGTCACTTAGAAACAAAGCCGCTAATGATGGTACGTGGGGCCCTACGTCATCTTCGTCATCCCGTGATCAATCTTTGTCCTTTTTGTAAACAACCGCCGCGCCGCGCCGCGCTGCGCCGCGCTGCTGACGTCACTTGAAATTCAAATTACAGTAATCCCTTGCTATATTGCAGTTCGTTTATTAAGGTTTCACTTTTTTTTTTTTGAAAATTTTTGAAAGAATTCACATATAAATCGCTCCTCATTATAAGTCGCCCCCCCACCCAAACTATGAAAAAAAATGCGATTTATAGTCCGAAAATTACGGTATATCTTATGTCAGCAGTCTGCTTAGTATTTGTGAGTGGCACTGAAGGCAAGGTGTGTGAAGTGTCTTGCCCAAAGACGCAACTACACATGACTCGGATAGAGTGGTATTCGAACAGCCAACCCTCCAGTTACAGAACTACCCACTCTTCTTCATGAGTCATAGCCGTCATAAACAAGAGTTTATGACGCACATCATATTTTCATTTTAAGCCATGTTTAGGTGGATTTGCTTGTATATTGTTACTTTAATGAACATTATTTTTATTTGGCTTCTGTTTTTCACTGGACTGGACTTTAGTAAGGTTGGGGAATTCCTATTTAATCTGCAGTCCTCTGGTCAGAAAGTCTTTCAGATACTTTTGGGCAAACTCATGGTGGTCTACCATGCGTCTTTTACTAAAGAGTGACTCCAATTTGGTCATGCAGCCATATGGGCCTGAATGGTGGATTGCTGCAGATTTAGTTGTCCTTCTACAAGTAGCTTTTTTTTTCTACAGTGGAACTCTGTACTTTGTCAAAGTGAACCCCGGGTTCTTGGTAACCTTGCCAACTCCCCTCTACTCTGATTCCTCAGGTCACTGTATTAGAGCTGCCAGCTCAAGAAAGATGCTGAATTTGGGACCTTAAAAACAGCAGAAATATTTCTTTACCCTTTCCCAGATCTGTGCCGTGTCTCTGTGGACACATCTTGACATAATGCTTACTTTTTACTCTTTATAGGCACTGTCAGCTGTGGGATCTTATGTAGATAGGTGTGTGCTGGCACTTTAGGTAGCCAGATTTATACATTTTCAAATGGTGTCCAATAAACTATAGGTACCCTGTGATTGGCACCCAGTCCAGGGTGTACCCTGCCTCTCACCGAGCTAGGATAGGCTACAGTGGGGTTGAAAGACACCCATAACCATTTAAAAAAACATCTAGAGCCGAGGGAAAAAAAAGTCGACAAACTGTTAAGTCGACCACAAAAATTGGTGGGCACAAAAAAAAATCAGCCTCAAAACTATAATCAATCATTTCAATACCATATTTGTTCGTGTGTATGTGTGTGTGTTTGTGTGTGTTTGTGTGTGTGCGTGCACGTGTGTGTGTGTGTGTGTGTGTGTGTGTGTGTGTGTGTGTGTGTGTGTGTGTGTGTGTGTGTGTGTGTGTGTGTGTGTGTGTGTGTGTGTGTGTGTGTGTGTGTGTGTGTGTGTGAGTGTGAGAGAGAGAGTGTGTGTTGGGGGTATTGATTAATCAAGATTCCTTAATGACAGATCCTGGCATAATGATGTCATACATACTCAGTCACAAAGGGTAGCAACATAGTCATGATGCCGTATTTTCCGTACCATAAGGCGCACTTAAATGCCTTTAATTTTCTAAAAAAAAAACGAAGGTACGACTTTTAATAAGGGTGCGCCTTTTGTGTGGATCGAAAATGTGTAAAGTTGTTTTGTGTGGCTTCCGCCACACAGAGGGGTAATATACAGGCGTAATATGTAGACCCGATGAACCAATCAGAGGACATTATGTTTACGTAGATCAAGCCAAAAAAAACAGAGTACGTACGTAACACGTACATGAAAGAAGGGAACTTGTCCAAACGTTTAATTTGGATGCAGAAGATGAGAACTTTGATGGATTTGCGTATTAATATCGATTAACAATGTGAGTACTCATTCAAGTTCACATGCATTGTTAAACGATGAAGAGTTGAGTTTCCTCCATAGTCTGAATCTTCTCCCTTATGATACTTTTATGATTTAAGTAGGTAAATGGTACCACACCACAGTGTCTATCTTATCTTTGGTGATTGTTCAGAATTTAGCTTCTTGGCTAAACTTGGCAAATACTACTCGGAATGCTGTCCTTGATGTATTGGGAAATTTGGAAACATCAGAAAAAAGTGACATCAAAATCATTGTAAATTGAAAAGTGACTGGTTTTCTTTTTTTGTCAAAGTGAAGGCTGATTTTAACTTTCTTCCTTTGCACTCACATAGGTTTTGTTTTAATATACTGTTATTCCTAATTAACTGAATACACTCACTTTGAGTCCATGCCCTGAAACAATACTTATCCAATTGAAGTTTCTCAAAACTGCATGATGCATGATACAGAACCTTTTTTTTGTTCCTGGCTCCTTTTATTGTTTGATGGTTTTCAGTGACTTCTGTTTGTGATTTGCTGATACTGCAGCACCGCGGTGAGCTGATTCAATTAATTTAATTTCCCTTTTCTTTTTATAGCCCAAACGAAGCAGAAAATAGAAGAAGCCAGCAGATCGGAGGCGAAGTTCCTGAAAATGAAAGCCTGGTCTAAATCTCGAATCAGACAGCTGGAGGAAGAGCTGAAAAAAAGTCAGGTCAGATGATCAACCCAAAAACTTTATCAGTTGTATTTTTTTTTTTGCTTATCTTTGTTTTTGTTAAAATGTTTGTGAAGTTTTTTTCGTAAAAAAAATGTTAAAGGGATACTTTACAGGCGGCTCAGTGGCGCACTGGGTAGCACGTCCGTCTCACAGTTAGGAGGGTGCGGGTTCGATTCCACCTCCGGCCCTCCCTGTGTGGAGTTTGCATGTTCTCCCCGAGCCCGCGTGGGTTTTCTCCGGGCACTCCGGTTTCCTCCCACATCCCCAAAACATGCTTGGTAGGCCAATTGAGCACTCCAAATTGACCCTAGGTGTGAGTGCGAGTGCGAATGGTTGTTTGTCTCTGTGTGCCCTGCGATTGGCTGGCAACGGGTTCAGGGTGTCCCCCGCCTACTGCCCGATGACGGCTGGGATAGCAAGCAAGCACACCCGCGACCCCCGTGGGGACTAAGCGGTACAGAAAATGGATGAATGGATGGGATACTTTACTGAGTTGGCCAATTCAGCAGTAAAAAGTTACTCATTTGTCTATCATTACTTTGATGACAATTTGTTGGCAATTTACCACTGCAGCAACTCCAAACTGAAGCAAATAAATAAAAGGTCATCTCTGATTGGCTGTTGTCACGCATGTATGTGACCAAGTTCGTCTTTGAGTTTTTGCATCTATAATGTTGCATTAGCGCTGTTTACTGGAGCATATGTGTATTGCAACCAGGCACATGCTTAATCGAGAAATACGCACACACTTGAGCACCGTAATCGACCTGAAATTTATTGCGATCAGTAATCACGATCATATAACCGCCCAGGCCAAGCGGAACCTTTAGTAAGGTGTATCACCACTCACCCTGGCCACCTTGCTGAAAATGTTCTGGCTATGCCTATGACAAAACCAGCAGTGTTTGTGTGTTATGACATAGTTCACACAACAGATTCTGAGTCTCTCAGGAGCACTCCAAAAATGCAGCTTTGCCAATCAAGTGATCGGTTTTCTCAAAATCCTGATTTTGATCAGAAAAAAATAAATCTTTGAGCCCTCGTCCTAACATATGCAAGTCTTACCTTTGAGTCATGTGTGTTGTTTCTTTTAAGGCTGGTATTGCGCCTCCTGATCTTACTGCATTGCGAAGTCAGATTACAGAACTGGAGGTGGAACGTGAGGAAAACCTTTGGAAAGTGGAGCAGTACGAGGAGCTCAAAGCAAAGAATGGTACTTAAAACTGTGAATTTTTGGGTGCACGTTTTATCATTTCAGTTTTAATATTCAATGTTGCCTTAATCACAATCATATGAAAGTATCCTCACTCAATGTGTTGATTCTTTCACCAACAGACATGTTGGAGGCTAAACTGGAGGTATATGAGGAGCAACAGAGGACATTGGAAGCAGATCTGGAACAGTTTACAAAAAGAGCTACCTCCCAGGTCTTGGTTCCAGGATTAATTTTCAAATGAGTGCTCTTCTTATTGTTTCTTGACTTCTCATACTGTACAGGCAAGTGAGTCTGGGAGTGCTGATGATGCTCACAGCCAGGTGTTGGAGTGGCAGGAGATGGTAGATGAGGCAGTGAGTGCCAGGGATCAAGCCAGGGAAGAAAAGGCTGCCATGGTCCTTCGCATTACCCACATGGAAGAAGAAAGAGAGGGTAAGGGCTTTGCCAGAGGATGATGACTGTTGGGCTCCCTTCAGATAGTCAGCCAAAATCCAATTTTTAGTCCATTCAGATTCAAACAGGAAGGCTCCTGTGAAGTCTCAACAGCCACAATGCACATGAAATCCAATTTTTGCAAGATGGATTAAAACCACATCTAAGAAGTAGTTTCATATATGTGTCTGAAGTGCTCCAAACACACAAATCCGTTTTGACTGTCTGTGATGGCACTCTATGTAACTCAAGACCCCATACGCCAATTGAAGTGGGGAGCGGTAAAGAATGGAGCACATCGCAGAAACTGAAAACTGCACTCCCTATACAGTGGATGAAACACATTGCCTTATCGGTCTGTGGGGCAAGTCCATTTATGAACATATTACACGTGTTGCTACTGTCACAATTATGTGACGTCAAACACTTAGCGTGCTGGATGACACCTCTGTTCTGACAATGTTGCAATAACAATCTGTCAGATAGGTCAATGAGGTGAACAGATCCTGAGGAGGAGTCTGATTTGAATCATATGGCTGGAGTCTGAATGCAGCCTTAATGTCACAGGTCTTGGAATGAAATTAAAACATCCCCCTACATTCAGTGGTTATTTGTTTTTTCTTCAAAATATGGTGCAAACAGCAATGAAAAAAGACAAGTGTAATGAATTGTAATGCATAGTGACTCATGGCCAAGCATTCATTCCTTCATTCAGAGCAATATAGTTCAAATCCCTGGCCTAGTCAAATTGAAGTTGAATTGATGTATTCTTTGTTATAGAAATATAAATTCCACGTTAATTGCCTCATGAACTGGCAGCTAAGTGAATTCCACCTCTTCTTTTGTCCAATCACCCCAACACCACCACCCTCTTTTCTGATACCATTATTAGTGCTACAGAGGGAATTAGAATGTTTTTATTGTTTACTATTTGTCCTATTGTCTGACTGAACATTACCTTCCTTTTTTTATTTTTTTTTTATTCACTGCTTTCTCCATTGTTAATGAGGTGTACTTCATTGACCCTGTGCTGTCCCATCATGAGGACTGCCCCCACTTGCCCTCACCAGCTCCTGCTCCATGGATGGGAGTAGCCACATAGAACAGTTTCCCATCAGTTTTGTGCATGCAGGCTCTTCCTGAGCTGTTGTGTTGGTCTTCCTCTCTGTACTGGCTGAAGCTTCCCACAATTTTGTCTTTAATGGGTTGAGCTGCAGCCAGTGCAGTTGCTGACAGCACATTTTAGTCTTAATTTCAGTTGGCCTTCCTTCCCTACTCTTCGGTGTTATTTTCCTTTTATTTTTTCACTTTTTCACTTTTAATATTTAAATCATGCATCCAATATTTTTTTGTTGACCAAAATGAAATTATAATTAAAAATAACAGTTCATGAAATCCCGTTAACAATAAACAATCGCCAGCAAATATTTAGAATCACCAGTCTGAGATGTTCATTTAGTGGTTTAATTATGTATAAAAAAAGTCACACACACGACTGAAATCATATTAATTGGCAACTTTCTGGCTTCAAGGTACGCTAAATGAAATCAAGAAAAAAAATGTAATCTAACAGGTATTTATCTAGACCAAACATGGGAAAAATATGGACATGTTAAATTTTGAAGGAAAAAAACATGGAATTATGGGAAAACAGAACAAGAAAACATCAACACATCACTAGTACTTTGTTGCACTACCTCTGGCACAGTCATACTCCCAGTCTCAGAGGCATGGTGAGTGATAAATAATACCCTTCATCAGCCTGGCTCCAACTTTTTCTGATTGCTTGTTGTCACCTTGTGATAGACTATTTTCTTCAGATCCTATTAAATGTTTTCAGTTGGATTAAGATCCAGACTATTTGCAGGCAATGACATTGACATTGTGTGTCAAGGAAAGGTAACATTCAAGGAAAGTTTTTACATTGCTTGCTCTATGGCTAAATGCAGTATCATCTTGATTTTTTTTTTTTTTTTTCATCTTCCCCAATGTTCTTTCAATTGATGATGATGAGAAAAGTCTCAAAAATGTCAATGTAAGTCTCTAGGCTATACTAAGTTTGGACGTGCCGGTGTCCAAAATTCGCGATGGCATATGGAAAAAATGGTAGGCTGTACACGTACAACCATCCAAAGTCACCTTCACGCTAAAAAAACATATTTTTTAGAAAAACTAGCTTGGGCTGAAATCTTTCGTGAGTGGACACTACATGCTGGGTCCTGTTCACTTGAATGAGAGCCGCAATCTAGGCTCCCTGCTCAACGGTTGAGGGCGGAGGGCTCAGATGCTGGAGAGTGATGACGACCGAGCTGTGCCTTTTCCTTTTTATCTGTACTTTAACTTTCGCTGCTGGATATTACAGTAAAATCGTGGAATTAATCGACATTACAGGACTGTCTCAGAAAATTAGAATATTGTGATGAAGTTCTTTATTTTCTGTAATGCAATTAAAAAAACAAAAATGTAATACATTCTGGATTCATTACAAATCAACTGAAATATTGCAAGCCTTTTATTATTTTAATATTGCAGATTATGGCATACATCTTAAGAAAACTCAAATATCCTATCTCAAAATATTAGAATATTTCCTCAGACCAAGTAAAAAATATATATTTATAACAGCAAAACAAAATCAAACATTTGAAAATGTCCATTGATGCACTCAGTACTTGGTTGGGAATCTTTTTGCACGGATTACTGCAGCAGTGCGGCATGGCATGGAGGCAATCAGCCTGTGGCATTGCTGAGGTGTTATGGATGCCCAGGATGCTTCAATAGCTGCCTTTAGCTTATTTGCATTGTTGGGTCTGGTGTCTTTCAGCTTCTTCTTCACAATACCCCACAAATTATCTATGGGTTTCAGGTCAGGGGAATAGGCAGGCCAATCGAGGACAGTAATGCCATGGTCAGTACACCATTTACTGGTGGTTTTGGCACTGTGGGCAGGTGCCAGATCATGCTGGAAAATGAAATCATCATCTCCATAGAGCTTTTCAGCAGACACAAGTATGTAAGTGCTCTAAAATCTCTTGGTACACAGCTGTATTTACTCTGGACTTGATGAAACTTAGTGGACCAACGCCAGCAGCTGACATGGCTCCTCAAACCATCGCTAACTGTGGGAACTTCACACAGGATTTCAAGCAACTTAGATTTTGCTCCTCTCCACCTTTTCTCCAGACTCTGGTACCTTGACTTCCAAATGAAATACAAAACTTGCTTTCGCCTGAAATGAGGACTTTGGACCACTCTGCAACTGTCCAGTGCTTCTGAGCCATAGCCCAAGTCAGACGCTTCAGAAGTGGCTTGACCATGGGAATACGGTTATTATAGGCCATTTCCCGGACACGTCTGTGAACAGTGGCTTTTGATACCTGGACTCCAGCTTCAGTCCACTGTCTTTGAAGCTCCCCCAAATTCTGGAAGCGACTCTTCTTCACAATGCTGTTAAGGCTGCGTTCATCTCTCTTGGTTGTACAGCGTTTCCTGACACATTTCCCCCTTCCAACAGACTTTTTGTGGATGCGCTTTGAAACTGCACTCTGTGAACAGCTTGTTCTTTGAGAAATTTCTTTTTGTGTCTTACCCTCCTGATGGAGGGTGTCAATGATGGTCCTCTGGACAGCAGTCAGATCAGCAGTCTTCCCCATACTTGTGATTTAGTTTACTGAACCAAGCTGTGTGTTTTTCAAGGCTCAGGAAACCCTTGCAGGTGTTTCGAGTTAATTAGACGATTCAAGTGATTAGTTGAATAACCTACTAATTTACTTTTTCATGATATTCTAATATTTTGAGATAGGATATTTGAGTTTTCTTAAGCTGTATACCATAATCAACAATATTAAAATAATAAAAGCTTTGCAATATTTCAGTTGATTTGTAATGATTCCAGAATGTATGACATTTTTGATTTTTTTAATTGCATTACAGAAAATAAAGAATTTTATCACAATATTCTAATTTTCTGAGACAGTCCTGTACATCACCTGGCATCATGCTCATATTCCCGGTGCTTAAAAATAAAATATAGGGGCAAAAGTGAATTTTCCTCGCTATAGTATGACCAATATTGCGCAACTACTAAGAACAACTATTTTGCACACTTGGACTCCAGTGAGGATAAGTGTTTCAGAAAATGAATGGATGAATAAGTAACCAACAGTATGACATTGTCTTTTACTGTCATGTTCAAGTCGACTTTAAGTTAGAAAGTTACCATTTGAAGTTACTATAGTTTTGTGTCATATCTGTGATCTACTGATCCTTTTGTTTCTACAAATTTAAACAATGGAATGATCATCTTCTGAGACTGGTAATTCCGTATTTATTGTCAGGGGTTTTAATAATGTCAAATAATGATCATTCGCCATAGCCTTAAACATTTTCAGCAGTTAACTGCACACACAAACTACATTCGTTTAATCACATTGTAGAGCTATTTAATTTAGAATACTACATTATTAGATAATCTTTGTGTTGAATGCCCATTTTTTTCTAAAAGTTGGTCATGCCCAACTGTGGCAACTGTGTAAACATTGAGTAAATGTTTACACTATAGCTGTTCTTTTCGCAGCTGAGATTAATCCCTCAAAACAAAGGTGGGCAATTAATTTTGCATCGGGCCCACATGAGAAGCTCGAACATCTGTATTTAGAAAAAAAATGTGCTGTGTGCAGATACGTTTGACGTGATGAGAGGGTGGCTGACATTAGCATTTACCTATTGCTTCCGATCAGTACAAGTGGCCTTCGATCACTGCAAATACAAAGCCCAATTCCAATGAAGTTGGGGCATTTTGTTAAACATAAATAAAAACCAAATACAATGTTTTGGAAAATGTTCAACATATATTTAATTGAATACACTAAAAACACAACAAATTTAATGTTAAAACTGAACTTCTGTGATGGTATGGGGCATGGGTTACTTACAGATCTGTTGACTCATTTAAGCTGAAAGATACAAACAGGTTTTAGAGAAACATATACCGTATTTTCCGGACTATAAGTCGCTCGGAGTATAAGTCGCACCAGCCATAAAATGCCCCAAAAAGTGAAAAAAGCATATATAAGTCGCTCCGGAGTATAAGTCGCATTTTGGGGGCAATTTATTCGACAAAATCCCACACCAAAAACAGTCATGAACGAGCAACAACAGGCTAAACGATAGCAACAACAGGCTAAACGATAGGTATGCTAACGTGACAAACACAAACAAAGAGCTGAGAACGGGCCAGACGTAACATATAGAGTGATTAAGGACAACTATTACATGAATAACATGTTTATAAAACCATCAGTGTCACTCCAATTCATTAAATAGCAACAACAGGCTAAACGATAGGTATGCTACCGTGACAAACTCAAACAAAGAGCTGAGAACGGGCCTGACGTAACATATAGAGTGATTAAGGACAACTATTACATGAATAACAGGTTTATAAAACCATCGGTGTCACTCCAATTCATTAAATAGCAACAACAGGCTAAACGATAGGTATGCTAACGTGACAAACTCAAACAAAGAGCTGAGAACGGGCCTGACGTAACATATAGAGTGATTAAGGACAACTATTACATGAATAACGTTTATAAAACCATCGGTGTCACTCCAATTCATTAAATAGCAACAACAGGCTAAATGATAGGTATGCTAACGTGACAAACACAAACAAAGAGCTGAGAACGGGCCTGACGTAACATATAGAGTGATTAAGGACAACTATTACATGAATAACATGTTTATAAAACCATTGGTGTCACTCCAATTCATTAAATCCATCGATCGTTCTTTGTCAACAATGGGTGCGCACGGCTGAGGGCGCTTGCACTTCAAAATATTCCACAGGCTCATATAACGATAGATAAACTATATTTCAAATAACTATAATACAAGCCAATAATATTATCAAACCATCCGTTCACTTTAATTCCATTAAATCCATCGATCAAATTCCTCGTCCTTTGTCAACATCGCCGCGCGTGCGCCCTGACGTCAGCCTCGTCTTTATTCCACAGATCTACTATATAACTATATTGTAGCGTTAACAAAGTACAAGGATAGACGTGGGTTTGGTAAACGGCTCTTTATTAAACAAAACAAACTTCCTGACAGACCGGGCGTGCGTAATGGCCATGTCCGAGCCCCGCGCACCGTTCGCGGACAACCACTCGGCCGAGCGCCGGCCCCCGACTCAGTAGAGTAGGACCGGGCGTGCGTAAAAGCCATAATAGTTTTTCAAACCTTCTCTGTCACTCCAAATCCTTAATTCCTTCAAACTCTTTGTCCTCCGTGTCACTTAGAAATGATCACCGCTAATGATGCCGGTACTCCTTATGTGGGCACGTTTGTATGTAAACAACCGCCGCGCCGCGCTACTGACGTCACTTGAAATAGTAATCCATTGGTACATCACGGTTCTCCAAACTTTCTTTCTGCTGCTCGATTACTGTTTTCAGCTGCATATTTTACAACTTGAAGTTTGTAACCTGCAAAATATGAGTTTCTTTTTGGTGCCATTTTTCTTAAGCCCACCCAGTTGATGAGTCACGGCCAACGGTGAAATTTAGAGCGCCCTCATCCAGTTTCGTCTGAAAATATAATTTTTTTTGGTTGTTTTATCAAAGTCAAAGTCTGCTTTATCGTTGATTTATTTTTTTTTTTTTTTTTGTATACTAAGACACAAAGAGATTGAAATTACGTTTCCACTATCCCTTGGTATGCATACAAGCAACACAAAAAAAACCCAAGAAGGCACAAACAATGAATAAATAAGAGTGTTGAATAAATGATAAATAAACAAATAATAATAAATAATAATAATAAATATAAT
Organism: Syngnathus floridae; assembly: GCF_059516105.1. NCBI lineage: Eukaryota > Metazoa > Chordata > Actinopteri > Syngnathiformes > Syngnathidae > Syngnathus > Syngnathus floridae. The sequence continues at coordinate 803,596 of NC_142415.1, read as the reverse complement.
AGGAGCAAAAATGGAGCAACAGCAGTACATACAGCAGACAGTGGACTTGGATATGGTGCTTTAAAGTGTTAATTGCTTTATTTGATGTTTTCTCTATTTTTTATGTTTTGAATATGTTCAAGATAAAGATATAAAAGCATGTGAAGTGATCAACTATACTAAAAATAACATGGGAAGTGGTCAACTATACTTGTAAGTGATGTCTTAATGATCAAGTAAAAATTTGTGGAAAAAAAACATATATAAGTCGCTCCTGAGTATAAGTCGCCCCCCCACCCAAACTATGAAAAAAAACCGCGATTTATAGTCCGGAAATTACGGTACTACTTTCCAAGCAATGTCTTTTTCATGGACGCTCCTGCTTGTTTCAGCAAGACAATGCCAAACCCCATTCTGTACGTGTTACAACAGTGTGGCCTTATAATAAGAGTGCAGGTACTAAACTGGGCTGCCTGCAGTCCCTACCTGTCTCCCATTGAAAATTTGTGTGCATTATGAAGTATAAAATATGCCGCACTGTTGAACAGCTGCAAGCAAGCATGGCAAAGAATTCCATCTACAAAAGTTCAACAATTAGTCACCTTAGTTTCCCAAATATTCATTGACATTTTTTAAAAAAAAAGGTAACACAGTGGTAAACATGACCCTGTCTCAGCTTTTTCGGAATGTGTTACAGACATAAAATTCAAAGTTAATGATGGTTTATCACATTAAATATCTTGAGCATCCATCCATTATCCGTACCGCTTGTCTCCACGAGGGTCGCGGTCGTGCTCGAGCCGATCCCAGCAGTTTTTGGGCCCGTGGTTAGAGTACACCCTGAACTGATTGCCAGCTAATTGCGGGGCACACATATATAAACACATATCACACAATTTGGAGTGCTCAATTGGCCCACCATACATGTCTTTTAAATGTGGGAGGAAACCAGAATACCTGGGGAGAGTCTGCAAACTCCACACAGGAAGGCCAGAGCCAGACTCAAACCTCTCCAGCTCACACATGAGACCAAACACACATCTAAGCTGTGAAGTGGATGTTCTAACCAGTGCATCACTGTGCCACCTTCCTTGTAGTATATTAAGTTAAATATCGTACATATTTCATGGTGTTTTTTTTTTTTTTTTTTTTTAATTGGCATTTCCAGCTCAGGAGCGTGATAATACAAGACGTCATAGTATTTCATTCTTCATGACCACAGCATACATGACGTCACATATGTCTGCTACAGGCTAAATTTGAAAGTAAACCAGCAGTTGTAGCAGCCGTTGATGAGTAACATACATAAAGAATCGTTCAATTCTCCTTGCCCATTTAGAGGAGCTTCATTTAGAGGTGCTTTATTTAGAAGCGCTTCATTTTGAGGCGCCGACTCATCATTCCTCTCCACATCTCACACCTCTGGGTTCCAGATTGACGTTCCTCTCTCTTAACCCTCAACTACCAGTCTTCCATCCAGTGGTATTAACGTAGACTCTCCAACAGCGCCAACACTTCCGCTGAAGAAAACATGTCTGTGAATAATGGTGCCCATTACGGACGCAAAAAACACAAGCACCCCTTAATCGTCAAGCGACGAAAGTTAATTAGAGTCAACAACCCCCCAATAAAATGTCCACATGCTGCCAAAAAGTCGCAACCATCAAGCACCGATATTCTCCTTTGACAAATGTCACGTCCAAAATGCTAAAAACCATCCACAAGAAGTCCACAGGTAGAACAGTAAACATCACATAACACCAAAAATTAAAAAAACAATACAAACAGCAGAGCTCTACTCTTAAAAAGAAATTAAGTTGCACAACCACATATCTTGATTATTTATTTATTTAAATTCATTATATTGCACGTTCTGAGCAAAATGTAGATCAAACATCCCTATTTGTTTTCTGTAGCATATTTAATCAGCATATTTAATCAAACGTTTAACGGATGTAGTGCCTTGCATTCATATCTTCAAACAATTTTGTAAGGCAGGCCTGTCGCTGCATCATAAGTATCTCCTGTTCTTTTGTTTGGTGCAATTATATAAGGACAACTTACGTAATTACCTTCCTTGAACTATTTTCTTGTTTTGCTTTGAGCTGCCCCCTCTGCCTACACTGTCAGCCTGTTGTCACAAAACAGATGGGAACATGTTTTGTACATGATTGGGGAAAAAAGCCACATCACAGATCACCTATCTGAATCCTCACTTAAGTCAGTGATCCTGGTGATTATTGCCTTCTATGATGATTGATGAAAATTTCTCTGGTCTTTCTGCCATCAATGATTTTTCTTGTCGCCCAAATACTTGAAGGCAGTCACTTTTTCTTTCCACTAAACATGTGCAAGCTTGAACAGCAGATTTTCACTAAGTGTTCTTTTCACATTGTTCTTCTTTCTGAAATTCACTCCATCTTTGTCAGTGTTCTTTTCACATTGTTCTTCTTTCTGAAATTCACTCCATCTTTGTCACCATTATTTTGCCTTTTACTCCATCTACTGTTTCTTGAAACCAGTTCTAATGGCAATCTCCCTTCACCCACTACAACCACCATCTGTGATCACAATTATTTAACACTATCAGTATATTTTTGTCTTAGCGACAGTTTTATCCAAACCCTGTCTTATGCCATTTCCATCCATACCTACATCCTCAATCCAACCCAAATACCCCCTATACCTGTGGCACAAAACTGATTGAGGATGACTGGTTCTTTCCTGGCTGCTCCAATCCAGCACTGGCCACTCGGCAGCAGGAGTTGGAAGAGGAGCTGGCTCAAGCTCAGGGGCTCAGCCTACACGGGCACAAGAAGTTGGCTGTACCAGCCCAAAGAAGCATGCAGGTATGCACATACAGCATATTATTGTCCCCAACATAAATTATTTGTAACCATGAAATGTGAACATGCTTATCCTTTACCATAATCCAGTTCAGGTTTGCCATATCAATTTTGAGACATTGCCAACCGAATATGGTCGTTAAGAAAAAATCCCCACCAAATTTTTAATCACTCCTCACCTGTATTTGACTTTCTACTACATACACACATTCATGTCCAGTCATGTTTTCTCTACAAAAGTAATATTCCTTGATAGCCTCTTCTTCATTCTGTATTTCAGCAGCCTGCAAAGATTGTGATATTTCTGTTTGCACATTTTTGTTTTGCTCTCAAAGCAATAATATCTGACTACCGTAATTTCCGGAATATAACCCGCTCCTGATTACAAACCGTATCAGCTAAATTGAAAGGAAAATCTTGTTTTGGTCATATACAAGCCGCACCGGACCATAAGCCGCAGGTTTTTTAACATTTAATTACCATTTTTAAAAGAATATACACAAACAATATTATCAGAGAAGAGATGGTTCGTTGGGGACGCATACCTTGTATTAACAGAGTTTAAGATTAGGGGATGGTTGAGAATAATTGTCAATTTTCGCACAAGTCCTGAATGTTGTTAGTCACCTAAATGTGGAACAGAGGCTGAGATCTCCTTGTCAAATTCCTTGTTTGGCATGCCCAAACATGGCCAATAAACATCTTGAATCTTGAACATAACCTTTATTGACAAGAGATGAAGGAGCTCAGCAAACATACAAACATGTATAAATCTCAGCGACGACCAAAACTTAATAAACTTAATGTGCAGGAAACACTAGCAACACACAACTAATAATAAATAAAATGGGACCACTTACAGGGGTAAAGTTGGCAATGTGATATGAGCTACACCAGGGGTCTCAAAGTCCAGTCCTCGGGGGCCGCATTCCTACATGTTTTCCAAGTTTCCCTTGTTAAACACACCTGATTCAAATGATCAGTTCATCCTCACGTTCTGCAGCAGCCTGATAATTGAATCAGGTTTGTTTAAAGTCAAAGTCAAAGTCAACTTTATTGTCAATTTCGCCACATGCCAAAGACACACAAAGAAACCGAAATTTCGTTTCGTTTCGAGGGAAACTTGGAAAACATGTAGGAATGCGGCCCCCGAGGACTGGACTTTGAGACCCCTGAGCTACACGTATAGCTCCAGAGTAGACATGAGCGGGAAATAAAGAAAGAAAAGTGTGACACGACAAGATGTCATCAACAATAGCCCAGTGCCCTCTAGTGACCGGAGGAAACCTCTACAGTGTATGAGCAGCTCTAGTTCCTTCATTAAGAGCCAAATTGACTGCCTTTAACATAAATGCGGCATCATATGCATTTCTTTTGTCCTCCATAGTGAGGGTTTGTGTTTAAAAGCTTCGTTTCTTCAGTAATGTTTGTCTTGATCTCGTTCTGTCCCTTCTTTATGGCACTATTTGCCTGGCGGATAGACATGCGATCAACACACAGCTCTTCTCCCCAGTGACCGTGTGTCTGGTCACTTATCCCTCCGCCCAGCAAAGCGGTGCCGCACAACAGTGGCCCACAAACTTTTTACGAGTGTATAAGTGTATTAGTAATCACAAAAATCACAAAAAATCCATAGATACGCCGCACTGAACGACAAGCAGCAGGGTTCAAAGCTTGTGCAAAAAGTAGCGGCTTACAGACCAGGAATTACGGTATATGACATAAGTCACCATGACCTATAGGCTAGGTTCAGACTGTAAGGTCTTAATGCTCAATTCAGATTGTTGGGGATAAAATCCGGTGCGTGCATCCTGGTTTGTGTGGTCACGATACATAATAACCTCAGACTGTCTGTGGTGTGTACCAAATGTCTCCCTTAAGCGGCCTGCATGCGCAGAAGAAGAGATGCGATCATACACAACTTTGTATTTACCAAAGTAAATGCAGCGGTACCTCTACTCACGAACGCCTGTACTTACGAACTTTTTGAGATACAAACCGGAGCCTTGTGATTTTTTCATAGCTACTTACAAACCAATTTTTGACTTCCGACCCGAAGCGCCGAACAAACCCCCCTCCTTCCGCCTTGTCTCCTTTGCTTTGCCATTCCCTGTTCGTCTCGGCGTGTTAGCAGTGTAAAAACAGGTATAGTGTAAAACAGGTAAACCATATGTGCACTAAGGCTATCGATATAAAACTCGAAATCATAAAGGAGCATGGCGAAGGCATGCGTATCGTCGCGCTCATGATGGAGTACAGCCGTTGTGCCAAAGTGAAAACCCCCTGTTGCAGGAGCACACACGCATTGACTGAAAGGTGGAAGCCGTTGCTGTGTGGGAGATTCAATAAAAACATGAAGAACACACTTCACATAGCAAGGAGTAATACGTGGAAGCCAACCATGATTTATTAGTCTGACTTTTTGTCTTCTCAGGGGTATTTTTAGCAAGTGTAGAAAAATTAGAACAGGTTACTCCCTCTCCAAGCAAAGTGAGGAGGTTAAGAATAAAGTGAGATTTATTTTTGTTATAAAAGTTTGAAAAAGCAAAAATAAAACTCTTGTTTTGGTTTTCCCTACTTTACACAGAGCAATAGGGCAAATAGTGTGCCTTTTGGGATAGTCCAGCATGCATTATTTGCTTTTACATTGATTTCTATAGAAAATGTTGCTGCTACTTACAAAGTTTCTACCGTATTTTTCGGACTATAAGTCGCTTCGGAGTATAAGTCGCACCAGCCATAAAATGCCCCAAAAAGTGAAAAAAACTTATATAAGTCGCTCCGGAGTATAAGTCGCATTTTGGGGGGCAATTTATTCGACAAAATCCCACACCAAAAACAGTCATGAACGAGCAACAACAGGCTAAACGATAGCAACAACAGGCTAAACGATAGGTATGCTAACGTGACAAACACAAACAAAGAGCTGAGAACGGGCCTGACGTAACATATAGAGTGATTAAGGACAACTATCACATGAATAACATGTTTATAAAACCATCGGTGTCACTCCAATTCATTAAATCCATCGATCTTTCGATACGATAGCAACAGGCTAAACGATAGGTATGCTAACGTGACAAACACAAACGAAGAGCTGTGAACGGGCCTGACGTAACATATAGAGTGATTTAGGACAACTATTACATAAATAACATGTTTATAAAACCATCTGTGTCACTCCAATTCATTTAATCCATCGATCGTTCTATACATAGCAACAGGCTAAACGATAGGTATGCTAACGTGACAAACACGAATGAAGAGCTGAGAATGGGCCTGACGTAATATATAGAGTTATTAAAGAAAACGATTACATGAATAACACGTTTATAAAATCATCGGTGTCACTCCAATTCATTAAATCCATCGATCGTTCATTGTCAACAATGGGTGCGCGCGGCTGAGGGCGCTTGCACTTCAAAATATTCCACAGACTCATATAACGATAGATAAACTATATTTCAAATAACTATAATATAAGCAATAATATTATCAAACCATCCGTGCACTTTAAATCCATTAAATCCATCGATCAAATTCCTCGTCCTTTGTCAAAATCGCCGCGCGTGCGCTCTGACGTCAGCCTCGTCTTTATTCCACAGATCTAGTATATAACTATATTGTAGCGTTAACAAAGTACAAGGATAGACGTGGGTTTGGCAAAGGGCTCGATATTAAACAAAACAAACTTCCAAGCGTGTGGTGGTGTGGACTTCCAGACACGAGAGCTCCATGGCGTAGGACCGGGCGTGCGTTATGGCCATGTCCGAGTCCCATGCACCGTTCGCAGACAGCCACTCGGCCGAGCGCCGGCCCCTGACTCAGTAGAGTAGGACCGGGCGTGCGTAAAAGCCATAATAATTTTTCAAACCTTCTATGTCACTCCAAATCCTTAATTCCTTCAAACTCTTTGTCCTCCGTGTCACTTAGAAATGATCACCGCTACTGATGCCGATAGTCCTTACGTAGGTACGTTTGTCCTTTATGTAAACAACCGCTGCGCCGCGCGGTGCCACTGACGTCACTTGAAATAGTAATCCATTGGTACATCACGGTTCTCCAAACTTTCTTTCTGCTGCTCGATTACTGTTTTCAGCTGCATATTTTACAACTTGAAGTTTGTAACCTGCAAAATATGAGTTTCTTTTTGGTACCATTTTTCTTAAGCCCACCCAGTTGATGAGTCATGGCCAACAGTGAAATTTAGAGCGCCCTCATCCAGTTTCGTCTGAAAATCTAATTTTTTTCAGATGTGTTTTTTTGTTTTGTTTATTTGGTTGTTTTATCAAAGTCAAAGTCTGCTTTATTGTTGATTTTTTTTTTTTTTCATATACCAAGACGCACAAAGAGATTGAAATTACGTTCCCACTATCCCTCGGCGAGATAGTACACATATGCATACAAGCAACACAAAAACCCAAGAAGGCACAAACAATGAATAAATAAGAGTGTTGAATAAATGATAAATAAACAAATAATAATAAATAATAATAAATATAAGAGGAGCAAAAATGGAGCAAGTGTACATATAGCAGACAGTGGACTTGGATATGGTGCTTTAAAGTGTTAATTGCTTTATTTGATGTTTTCTCTATTTTTTATGTTTTGAATATTTTCAAGATAAAGATATAAAAGCATGTGAAGTGATCAACTATACTAAAAATAACATGGGAAGTGGTCAACTATACTTGTAAGTAAGTGATGTCTTAATGATCAAGTAAAAATTTGTGAAAAAAACATAAGTCGCTCCTGAGTATAAGTCGCCCCCCCACCCAAACTATGAAAAAAAACGCGACTTATAGTCCGGAAATTACGGTACTTAGAAACCCAATCGCGGAACCAATTCAGTTTGTAATTAGAGTTACCACTGTATGGTTCAGCGTGTAGGGGCTCAATTTTTACTATTCTGTATCTACCGAGAAGTGATTCGGGAGGAGGTAGAAATAAAATTATTTTGGGGAAATAAGGCGAGGCTTTTCATGGAGATGACGTTGCTACAAATGACGTTACTTCATTGCTGTATGTAATAAATAAATGTGTCGCTGAATTACTAACTATTACTATCACCACAAATGTCTACTTTATGATTCATGTTTCAAGTGGGAGTAAATTAAAGTCACCCCCACCTCAATGCACACTGAATATTGGGATTTAGATCACGTATAGTTTGGATACTATATGCGGCCTGGTCATTCAGACTGAGGTTGCATTGCACATTCAATCTAGGACTACATTAGAAAATGACCCAGGTTGGATTTGCAAATAATATAATTGAACCTTTCAAACTATCAGACAAGAAATCAGATACATGTTGCATATAGGTTAAAACAATCCAAAATAGCTCCCGTTTACTTCCAATATGAATCTATCCTTAGACATAAGGTATGCATTACCAACAGCTCAACCTCTATAATGATAATAATAATCTCTGCCCTGAAAATGGTTTTACTTGCCAGAGTTAAAACGGTACTGTACCACCTTGAATATAGTTTTACATCACCTCTTTAATGATTTCTTCTTACACATAGGAGGATTTTGAATTTGATGGAAATGCCTCATTCCATGACTACCACAGCACATCGGAGAGCACAACTCCAATGGAAGGAGAAAATATGGGAGGTTGGTGGCCTGAGTACAGTACACCTGACACAGGTGGGAGAACCCCTAGACAGTTTACACCAGCATGCAACTGGTTGTCCTCACATTTGGGTTGGTCTTTTGTTTTTCATTTTCATCAGAAATACCGTTTTGTGTTTTTTTTTTTTTGTCGATGTTGGTTGTTTTCATCTCTCACCATTTGTCAGGCTGTTACTTGTGTTACTAAGTAAGGTGTCAATTTGCAAAAGTTATGAATAATGTTCATTTTCTGAAAACTCCCCAATCAAATCACATTAGGACATTCAGAATGTTTTGCATTTTCATTACAACGTGCATACTGGTTGAACTGACCAGTTTGTTGGGGTTAGTATTGTGAATGCACTGACCTCAGATATAATTATGTACACAACCTGTCAAACATTGTCATAAAATCCATCCATCCATCCATCTTCTTCCGCTTAAACCAGCTCAGTGGCCTAGTAGTAGAGTGTCCGCCCTGAGACTGGAAGGTTGTGGGTTCAAACCCCGGCCGGGTCATACCAAAGACTATAAAAATGGGACCCTTTGTCTCCCTGCTTGGCACTCAGCATTAAGGGTTGGAATTGGGGGGTTAGATCACCAAATGATTCCCGAGCGCGGCACCGCTGCTGCTCACTGCTCCCCTCTCCCCCAGGGGATGGATCAAAATCACATGGGGATGGGTTAAATGCAGAGGACAAATTTCACCACACCCAGATGTGTGTGTGACGATGATCATTGGGACTTTATTTCTATCCGTGGTCAAGTCACGGGGGCAGCAGCTTTAGGAGGGACTCCCAGACTTCCCTCTCCCCAGCCACTTCATCCAGCTCATCCCGGGGGATCCCAAGCCGTTCCCAGGCCAGCTGAGAGACATAGTCTCTCCAGCGCGTCCTGGGTCGTCCCCGGGGTCTCCTACCGGTGGGACATGCCCGGAACACCTCCCCAGGGAGGCGTCCAGGAGGCATCCTGATGAGATGCCCGAGCCACCTCATCTGGCTCCTCTCAACGTGGAGGGGTAGCGACTCTACTCCGAGTCTCTCTCGGATGACCGAGCTTCTCACCCTATCTCTAAGGGAGAGCCCGGACATCCTGCGGAGAAAACTCATTTCGGCCGCTTGTATCCGGGATCTCGTTCTTTCGGTCACGACCCATTGTTCGTGACCATAGGTGAGGGTAGGAGCGTAAATCGACTGGTAAATTGAGAGCTTTGCCTTTTGGCTCAGCTCTCTCTTCACCACAATGGACCGGTACAGGGTCCGCATTACTGCCGACGCTGCACCGATCCGCCTGTCAATCTCGCGCTCCATCCTCCCCTCACTCGTGAACAAGACTCCAAGATACTTGAACTCCTCCACTTGGGGCAGGATCTCATCCCCAATCCGGAGAGGGCATTCCACCCTTTTCCGATCGAGGACCATGGACTCAGATTTGAAGGTGCTGACCCTCATCCCGACCGCTTCACACTCGGCTGCGGACCGTTCGAGCGAGAGCTGGAGATCACGGTCTGAAGAAGCCGACAGCACCACGTCATCTGCAAAAAGCAGAGACGCGATGCTGAGGTCCCCAAACCAGACCCCCTCAACGCCTCGGCTGCGCCTAGAAATTCTGTCCATAAAAATTATGAACACATGTGGACTGGTTGGGCGAACTCCCATTCACCTTCGAGGATCCTGCCGAGGGTGTAGAGCTGGTCCACTGTTCCACGGCCAGGACGAAAGTCACACTGCTCCTCCTGAATCCGAGGTTCGACCTCCCGACGGACCCTCCTCTCCAGCACCCCTGAATAGACCTTACCGGGGAGGCTGAGGAGTGTGATTCCCCTGTAATTGGAACACACCCTCCGGTCCCCCCTCTTAAAAAGGGGAACCACCACCCCAGTCTGCCAATCCAGAGGCACTGTCCCCGGTGTCCACGCAATGTTGTAGAGGCGCGTCAGCCATGACAGCCCCACAACATCTAGAGCCTTTAAGAACTCCGGGCGGATCTCATCCACCCCCGGGGCCTTGCCACCGAGGAGTTTTTTAACTACCTCAGTGACTTCGACCCCAGAGATTGGAGAATCCGCCTCAGAGTCTCCAGGCCCTGCTTCCTCAATGGAAGGCGTGTAGGTGGAATTGAGGAGGTCTTCGAAGTATTCTCCCCACTGACTCACGACGTCCCGAGTCGAGGTCAGCAGCACGCCATCCCCACTGTAAACAGTGTTGACGTTGCACTGCTTCCCCCTCCTGAGACGCCGGATGGTGGACCAGAATTTCCCCGAAGCCGTCCGGAAGTCATTCTCCATGGCCTCACCAAACTCCTCCCACGCCCGTGTTTTTGCCTCAGCAACCACCGAAGCCGCGTTCCGCTTGGCCATCGGGCACCTGTCTGCTGCCTCCGGAGTCCCGCAGGCCAAAACGGCCCGATAGGACTCCTTCTTCAGCTTGACGGCATCCCTTACCGCTGGTGGACACCAGCGGGTTCGGGGATTGCCGCCACAACAGGCACCAACGACCCTACGGCCACAGCTTCGGTCGGCCGCCTCAACAATGGAGGCGCGGAACATGGTCCACTCAGACTCAATGTCCCCCGCCTCCCCCGGGACGTGGGAAAAGCTCTGCCGGAGGTGGGAGTTGAAGCTCTTCCTGACAGGAGATTCTGCCAGACGTTCCCAACAGACCCTCACAGAGCGTTTGGGTCTGCCAGGTCGGACCGGCATCTTCCCCCACCATCAGAGCCAACCCACCACAAGGTGGTGATCAGTTGACAGCTCCGTCCCTCTCTTCACCCGAGTGTCCAGAACATGCGACCGCAAATCCGATGACACGACTACAAAGTCGATCATCGAACTGCGGCCTAGGGTGTCCTGGTGCCAAGTGCACACATGGACACCCTTATGTATTATTGAAAATCTGTGTCGAGCACAGAAGTCCAATAATAGAACACCGCTCGGGTTCAGATCGGGGGGGGGGGCGTTCCTCCCAATCACACCCTTCCAGCTCTCGCTGTCATTGCCCACGTGAGCATTGAAGTCACCCAGTAGAACGATGGAGTCCCCCGAAGGAGCGCTCTCCAGCACTTCCTCCAGGGACTCCAAGAAGGGTGGGTACTCTGAGCTGCCGTTTGGTGCATAGACACAAACAACAGTCAGGACCCATCCCCCCACCCGAAGGCGGAGGGAGGCTACCCTCTCGTTCACCGGGGTGAACCCCAATGTGCAGGCGCCCAGCCGGGGGGCAATAGTTATACCAACACCTGCTCGACGCCTCTCACCGTGGGCAACTCCAGAGTGGAAGAGAGTCCAGCCCCTCTCGAGAGGGCTTGTACCGGAACCCAAACTGTGCATGGAGGCTAGTCCGACTATATCTAGTCGGAATTTTTCTGCCTCTCACACCAGCTCGGGCTCCTTTCCAGCCAGAGAGGTGACATTCCATGTCCCAAGAGCCAGCTTCTGCAGCCGGGGATCAGACCGCCAAGGTCCCTGCCTTTGGCCCCCGCCCAGCTCACATTGCACCCGACCCCTTTGGCCCCTCCCACAGGTGGTGAGCCCATGGGAAGGGGGACCCACGTTTACTTTTCGGGCTGTGCCCGGCCGGGCCCCATGGGCGAAGGCCCAGCCACCAGACGCTCGCCTTCGAGCCCCGCCTCCAGGCCTGGCTCCAGAGGGAGGCCCCGGTGACCCGCGTCCGGGCGAGGGAAAACGAAGTCCATTTATCTTAATCATCATAAGGGGCTTCTGTAAGCCGTGCTTTGTCTGGCCCCTCACCTAGGACCCATTTGCCATGGGTGACCCTACCAGGGGCATGAAGCCCCCGACAACATGGCTCCTAGGATCATAGGGGCACGCAAACCCCTCCACCACAATAAGGTGACGACTCACGGAGGGGATTGTTATATTTTATTGGTATGTAGCAAAACCTGAAAATCACGTTTCAGGTGGACCAGGAGCCTATGCATGATGGCCAATATAAGGGTAGTATAGTCAGTTTGTATTCTTGAGCGTGAGTCTTGCTGCAGCATTTTATACAAACAAAAGTTTCAAGAATTTTGCAAATAAAGGGGATATTTGACAATGGTCTATAATGGCTAAGATTTTTGAAGTTGAGTTTTTTTTTTTTTTTTTTTTTTTAAGTACAACACAAATAGTCATGGTTGACTTAAAGTGCCAGGAGAGAAAGACAAGTTATTTATATTAAGAGTTAGGGCTAGGCGATATGGCATCAAATGTATATCACAGTATCAATTGCATCCTTTCACAGTAACAGTATATATCATGATATACAATTAAAGGTAAAACTATTCAATAATTTGCTAAATGAATCATTTCTAAAAAGGGTTAATTATAATTTTCTCTAAAGAAGCTAATGATGAAATAAATATGATCAAACAACTGTGAATTAGGATAAGATTTATTGTGCTAATGCAAAGAGCTTTCCGGTTGGCGTTTTCTAACCATGAGGAGTAGTGACTATCGCCACCGATAGTAAGGAGGGTTATTACATTTCATGCATATGCAGAAGGTACTTAATGGTCAGCAATGCTGCCTGTCTGTTGCGATGTATTTTTTGTCTTTTTTTACAATCTGACAGTCAGTACGATGCCACGGGGTAGGCTAATGCAGGATTTGTCTTTCTAGGCCTTTACCTGAGCGACTGTGGTGTCATTTTCATTTGATAAGTTGCAAAATGACATCTGAGATGGATTTAATTCATATTTCACAAACACAATATTAATTGCAATACGTTTATACGAGTGGGGTCACATAGAACATATTGAGATGATTAAAGAGCGTTTTTGAATTGACCTTCCCTTTCATAAAGCTTCAGTTATTATTTACAAACTGCATTTTGTATTTAGTTCATTTTCAGTTAATCAATCTTCAGTCATCATATAGAAACTGCTTTTTGTATTTAGTTCATTTTCTTTGTGAGATATTGGCTTGATGATCTGAAACGTTTATGCAAAGACACTCAGGTAGTCGCCAAATACTTTTCACAGCTCTGTACATGGAGACTAACTTCTAATAGTTTTACTCACTGATATGCTAATGACCTTTTCTTGTTTAAATCATCAGTCATTGACAATGTTTGCCGTATGGTCAAGCAACCCGGAAAAATAATGGTTCTTAAAAAAAAAAATCCCAAATGAATGACTACTTGATGAATGTGTGTAAACTTCAGCGTGCGCCTATACTTTATCTCTATATACCTTTTAGACTGTGTAGATATCGAGCAGACAAATTGCTGTCTGTTTTTCCTTCTAAAACTTAATAATTTTCTTTCTTCCTTATTTCTTCCTAAAAATTAAAGATGGTTTGCGGACTGTGGTGGAGGAGCTGGAGCTAGAGAGAAATCAATTACAAGAGCAGATACTGAGCCTGGAAGAGCGTTGTCAAGGTCTTGAAGATCGTCTACAGCTGCAGGCACGCTTTGAGACCTTACAGGTAAACCTCATCCCTTAACCACACGTGACTACAAATTATGATAAAGGTTTCAGGAAAGGTCAAGCTATATACCGCCATAACAGCACACATACGCTAACAAAATTCATTTACCCACTGATGTGTAAATGCTGAGTCATTTCCATGTCCCTGTCCCTGAGGACTTGGATATTGTAATAATTTCTTCTAACACAGATGTTTGACATACATGAAAATGAGCAGCCAAATTGGGTCCCTCAGGTTTGTTTGGTCTCTCATGAATGTATGCGCTGGAGAGCATCTCCGGCGGTGACTGCTAATAGTGTGCTGTGCGTGTTTAACCATGAACATTACATTATTATGTTTTGTGAACAATGTTGATTAAAAAAAAAGTCCAATATTCCATCTCGGAATCACTGGGTGACTTTCTGTAGAACATGAGAAATTAATAGGGAAAACACAAAGAGAAAGAAAGGGAAAGAGAAAGAAAAGACAGAGGTCTGGCCAGAGGACCTAATCCACATTGCTGTAAGCGACATACAAATACAGACTTCTTCAATGGTAGTATATGTACAGTATGCACTCCAGATTTACATACTGTATTGTAATAGTAGCAACTACTATCATAAAGTAACAGTCGGACTTTGAGCATAGAAGTGTACTGAAAGTGTGTGTAGGTTACACTCATGCCGATGTCAGGTGACACAAATGCCTGATAAGTGAGTGTATGAATGTAGTGAGTCGTGGCCGATTTTGAGTTGTCTTGACATGTCGTAGCCCGTGTAGTGTGAAATTAACGACGACCATGACGGCGAAAGTTTGGCATGTCAAAATTTTTATTCCTCTTGCGGCATAATGTGACATGTTCTACGACATTCTTCAATTGTTTTTTAGGCAGTGACCAATAAGACACTCAGCCGCGCACAAACAAACTAAATGGCATGAAAAGGAATGGACTGAATTTTGTAAGAAGCCCGCGACGATTGGGCGCGATCTGGTCGGTGACTGACTTAAAGTGCGACATGACGCTGCTTCAAGACACTGAACAATATTCATCTTGTAGTCTGACAGCACGACCGTTGTAAACTACAAAATAATCATGTAGTTTGAGAAAGCCATGACTTGCACATACCAATATCTTAGTTCTTTGACTCTGGCAGAGTTGCTCTCAAAAAGGAATCTGTACATTTGTTTCATGCTGATGCTGTTGCATTGGAGGACATGGTCAATTAGTTGATAAAGACACATTGTTGATTCCATCAGAGTTAACATTGTCTTGAAGAACTCTGCTGGATTTTATGGAGTCGGATGACATTATTCTGAAGGACCATATGAACAATCAATCTTGTGGTTGAGAGAAAATGGCTCTCCTTTCACATTTATTTGGTCGTCTTTAAGTGGGAAAATGCACTTAGCGTATAAAGCCTGTAAATAGACCTTACAGTAGCCAATAGTATTCTGTATGTTACAGAAAGTTTTGTACAACAAGACACAATTACCGTATTTTTCGGACTAAAAGTTGCTCGGAGTACAAGTCGCATCAGCCGTAAAATGCACCATAAAGGGGGAAAAAAAACATATATAAGTCGCACCGGAGTTTAAGTTGCATTTTGGGGAAAATTTATTTGACAAAATCCAACACCAAGAACAGACATGAACCAGCAACAACACGCGAGACGATACGGTATGCTAACGTGACATAAACACAAACGAGGAGCTGAGAACAGGCCTGACATAACATTAACAGTTATTCAAATAACTATAACATGAATAACACGTTTATCAAACCATCTGTGTCACTCCAAATCATTAAATCCATCGATCGTATTCTTCGTCCTTTCTTTAAACAACGCCGCGTGTGCGGCGCGCCGCTGACGTCGGAGTCGTCGTCGTCGTCAGTTGCAGTTCAAATTATTCCATATAACGATATAACAATATATAAACTATATATCAAATAACAATAATATAAACAACAATTTTATTGAACCATCCGTGTCACTCCAAATCATTAAATCCATCGGAATTTTTGTCTTCTGTCACTTAAAAAAAAAAACACAGATGTTGACTCCGGAACTACGTGCGCCGCTGACGTCAGACTAGCTATATCAAATAAATATAAACAACAATTTTATCGAACCATCCGTGTCACTCCAAATTATTAAATCCAATCGAATCTTTGTATTGTCACTTATAAAACAAAACAAAACAAAACCACAGCTGTTGACTCCGGAACTACGTGCGCCGCTGACGTCAGGCTAGAGATATCAAATAAATGTAATATAAACAACAATTTTAACGAACCATCCATGTCACTCCAAATCATTAAATCCATTGGAATCTTCATTCGCTGTCATTTAAAAAATTTTTAAAAAACAGCTGTTGACTCCGGAACTACGTGCGCCGCTGACGTCAGCCTCGTTGTCATCCTCGTCGTCATCCTCTTCGTCAGCCTTGTCGTCAGCCTCGTCGTCAGTTGCGGCTCCAGTTATTCCAGAGATCTACATATATAATGATATTGTAGCGTTACCAAAGTACCAGGCAAGACGTGGGTTTGGTAACCGGCACTTTATTTCACAAAACAAGAGCTCAATATATGAGCCAACACACAGTGCTATAAGCAAGCACCCTGGATCGCTCTTCCCGTCTCCCCCCCACCTGCTGCCTTCACGGCCTTGTTAGACAATCGGAAACTACTGAAGTCTAACAACATAGACGTTGCTACTCTAAATAAACGATATATCAAATAACTATAACACAAATAACAAGTTTATCGAAGCATCTGTGTCACTCCAAATCATTAACTCTCCTGACTCCGGAAGTCAGTGAATGGAACTCATTGTCAGTGAGGCTCCAATTATTCCACAGCCATAGTGGGCCCTCATGCGTTTTAAAGTGAAAATAACATGTGAAGTGATCAACGATACTAGTAAGTAATGTGTTAATGATCAAGTAAAAACTTTGTGAATAATTACACATGTAAGTCGCTCCCGAGTATAAGTCGCCCCCACCCAAACTATCTTCTCTGAAAGATGGTGGCCACTAAGAACTTGCTCAGATTAGACTGGAATCTCTGTCCTGCTTCCCTCATGGTCATACCATGTTGCATGAATCTCCTCAGTGATAATTGTTCTGGGTTTGCCCCTACCGCTTCCTCGTCTCTTCTTCCAAGTCCACCACCTCACATATGAATTCCTCTGCCTCTCTGTAGTTTTATATCCATTGTGGATCACAATTTTGCAACACAAGTGTTTCATAGTGTGAAATATGTTAACTGACTGAGAATATGTTTCAGGTTTGCAAAAAAAAAAAACCCCAGATGTTTTGCAAATCGAGTCTAAGAGTTGAACAGTGTTTAAAGTTTGGCCAAAAGAGTGTTTGATTTGAAACATTAGTTTAAGATACTCATGGTTTGGTTTAAAAAATGGGGTTTGGTGTTTTAGACCAGTGGTTCTCAAATTTTTTTCAGTGATACCCCCTTTGAAATATTGTTTCAGCCAAGTGCCCCCTGACCAGCGCAACACATTTCTGGTCGAAAAGAAAGAGGTACAGGATTGTCCCATCAGTGTTTGATTTATTAAAGTTAAACAACTTGTAGCAATGTACCACATTTATGTTTCAAACATTGCATATAGAAACAAAAACGATAAACAGTAAACAGTGACCACCAAGAAGGCATAAACCCTTTCAAAACTCAAATAGTGTTGCAGAACACTGCTAATTTATATTAATCTTTCTTGTAATAATCTCTTGCAAAGAAATACAAATATACATAACTAAAAATGTGTTCACAAAAATAAATTAACGTAATTATAAATAAATATCTTGTTTACAAAATCAATTGATAACTTAATAATAAATAAAGATTTGCTCAAAAAATAATCAACTTTACCTCTTTTGGGATAAAAAAACAAAACTTTTTTTAAACTCTTAAAATTGAATTGTTGCATTGAACATTTGATTTTGATTTGACAAGCATTGAACAAGCATTGAAAGTGTTGAAGCTTGAATGAGTCTTTTGCACTCATACTACATTTTAGTGAGAAACATGGAGCTATGGTGAACGTTATTTTGGCTTTAGCTACGAGCAAAGAATCCGCATAAGAAGCCTTCAGGGCTTTGGCTGATGTACTGGAGGCTTTTCACATTGTGTCTTGGGATGACTTGAAGTCAGAAAGTTTCCTCCTGAAGAACTCCGGTGGCTTACCAACATGGCATCCGTGTTTTGTGGTGAGATGCCGCTGGAGATGTGCCGGCTTCATGCTAGCGTTGGCTAAAAAAGCACAGCGCTTTGGGTGGACAACTTGTGGACGTAAATCCCATCAAACAATAGTATTCCAAGTACTGTCGGTACTTCGTCGGCTCTGGTTTTGCCTTCATTTTTACTTGTTTCCCCGTGTTTTCAACAGCAGCATCGCTGCTACGCTTTAGCCACATCTCCTCGTTACAGTGCGTCATCAAAGCAACCGCAGGTGACTGCTATTGGTTTGTGGAGAGTCCGTTTTTTAAGGATTAAAATTTAATACTGAATCTAAAACATACATTTGTATTTCATCAAACTTTTTATAACTAATTCTCAAGACAATCAGGCTTCCTTTTTTTTTTTTTTTTTTAAATACCGGTATATATTTTTGTAAAAACCCCTTGAGTACCTCCACGTACCCCCAGGGGTACGCGTACCCCTATTTGAGAACCACTGTTTTAGACAATGTGAAAAACTGTGAGACTTTATTTTTGTGATCATTAGGTCATCAACGTTGGTTTGCAGTGGTAATTCTACATGTGGAATAAGTTGCTGGTACTCTGATAATGAAAGACTAACCAACAGTGATCATAGAAATACCGTATTTTTCGGACTATGAGTCGCGCATTTTTTTTTCATAGTTTGGGTGGGGGGGCGACTTATACTGAGGAGCGACTCATGTGAATTTTTTCATAAATTTTCAAAATAAAAAATAAATAAAAAAGTGAAACCGCGATAAACGAACCGCGATGTAGCAAGGGATTACTGTAATTTGAATTTCAAGTGACGTCAACAGCGCGGCATGGTGGTTGTTTACATAAAGGCCAAAGATTCGATCACGGGATGACGAAGATGACGAAGGGCCCCACGCACTACCGGCATCATTAGCGGCTTTGTTTGTAAGTGAGGACGAAGAGTTTGAAGGATTTAATAATTTGGAGTGACACGGAAGGTTTGAAAAACTATTATGGCTTTTATGCACGCCCGGTCCTACTCTACGGAGCTCTCTTTCACCTCCGTGGATGGAAGTCGGGGGCCGGAGCTTGGCCGGGTGGCTGTCTGGGGACGGTGGATGGGGCTTGGACATGGCTTTTACGCACGCCCGGTCCTACTCTACGGAGCTCTCTTTCACCTCCGTGGATGGAAGTCGGGGGCCGGAGCTCGGCCGGGTGGCTGTCCGGGGACGGTGGATGGTGCTTGGACATGGCTTTTACGCACGCCCGGTCCTACTCTACGGAGCTCTCTTTCACCTCCGTGAATGGAAGTCGGGGGCCGGTGCTCGGCCGGGTGGCTGTCCGAGGACGGTGGATGGGACTTGGACATGGCTTTTACGCACGCCCATTCCTATTCTATGTAGCTCTCTTCCACCTCCGTGGCTGGAAGTGCCACCTCCGGGGATGGAAGTCCACGCCGCCACACGCCTGGAAGTCCACGCCCGTGCTTGGGGCCGTGTGGCTGCGAACTATTTGTTAGTTATTTGATATATTTTATTTCGTGTAGCAACTTGTATATGTTTTTATCGTTACAGTTCCGTAGTTGTTGGCTCGTTGAACCCTTGTTTTGTTAAATAGAGCCATTTACCAAACCCACGTCTTTCCTTGTACTTTAACGCTATAATATAGTTATATACTAGATCTGTGGAATAACGACGAGGCTGACGTCAGGGAGCACGCGCGGCGTTGTTGACAAAAGACAAGGAATTTAATCGATGGATTTAATGATTTGGAGTGACACAGATGGTTTGATAATATTATTTATAAATAGTTATTTAATATCTAATTTATATATCGTTATATGGGCCTGTGGAATATTTTGAAGTGCAAGCGCCGTCAGCGGCGCGCACCCATTGTTGACATAAAGGACGATCGATGGATTTAATGAATTGGAGTGACACAGATGGTTTTATAAGCGTGTTATTTACGTAATAGTTATTTCAATAACTGTGAATGTTACGTCAGGCCCGTTCTCAGCTCTTCGTTTGTGTTTATGTCACGTTAGCATACCTATCGTTTAGCCTGTTGTTGCTCATTCATGTCTGTTCTTGGTGTTGGATTTTGTCGAATAAATTTCCTCCAAAATGCGACTTATACTCCGGAGCACTTATATATGTTTTTTTTTTCACGTTATTGTGCATTTTATGGCTAATGCGACCTACTATATTCCGGAGCGACTTTTAGTCCGAAAAATACGGTAAGTTGATTTTGACTAAAGAAATAATAAATTGAAATTGTTTGAAAATCAACAAATGAAAATCGGATATTGCATTGAATTGTGATTCAAAAGAATTATTTTTAAAAACAAACCCACGAAATAGCCTGGATAAAAAATTGATACCTCTAAAAAATAATAAAAATAATAAACCACAGGGACATTCAACCAAGATGCGTCTTGGACTTAGCATCTTCTTGGGTCTTCGAACTTTTAATCAGTCAGTCATTTAAAGGGTAACAAGTACTGTTTGGATGCATAGTGTGCACTACACTAAACATGGTCCAGCTGGGAATGAAGACAGTCTCGATATACTATTAGAAAGAACTTCCAGACAAGCACATTAACAGTAAAGGCTACAAGACAATCTCCAAGCAGCTTGATATTATTCAAAAAGTTAGGATCCATGGGCCTGTAGCCAACCTCCCTGGAAATGACTGAATGATAAAAATTGAAGACAACTTGATCACACCATCCCTCGTTGCTTGAACCAAAATAGAGTTTGAGACAACGTCTAAAGATGAACTTTTGTCATTTATTTAGCGAGACTGGAATTTGCCAAACACTACGTTAACAACCACAAAGCTTCTGGGATAATGTCAGCACCTTAATGCCGTCTAGACAAAACGCCCTTGAAACCCGAGACAACTGGAGCAGCATACAAATGAAATGAAAATAACCTGCTGAGAGGTGCAGACGTTTCATTGAAAGTTACAAAATTTGTTTGATTGGAATCACTGCCTGTCGAACCACAATTAAAAAACAATGCCTGATTTGTATTGGTTATATTTAATTCAATTTTTAAAACTGTTAACTGATTACTTTTGTCAGATTCAAATTATCGTATTTATATGATCAATGTGGGCTTTTCTCTCATTGACAGCGAGATACCCAACATTTTGTCCATATGCATATAGCCAGAATTGTATTAAAATGTTTTTTTAATCCTGACTGTGCTGGTGTAATGTTTTTTTCTGCCTTTACAGAATGAGACGGATAAATTACAGGCCCAACTTGCCAGTGTACGTAGTCAGCAGAACAGGGAAGCAGAAAAACATCAGCTGTTGGTTCATAGTCTCAATGAACAACTTAAGGGGTAAGTTATTCCATTGATAATTACCGTATTTTCCGGACTATAAGTTGGTCCGGCGTGTAAGTCGCACCAGCCATAAAATGCCCCAAAAAGTGAAAAAAAACATATAAGTCGCTCCGGAGTATAAGTCGCATTTTAGGGGGCAATTTATTCGACAAAATCCCACACCAAAACCAGTCATGAACGAGCAACAGCAGGCTAAACAATAGCAACAACAGGCTAAACGATAGGTATGCTAACGTGAAAAACACAAACAAAGAGCTGAGAACGGGCCTGACGTAACATATAGAGTGATTAAGGACAACTATTACATGAATAACATGTTTATAAAACCATCGGTGTCACTCCAATTCATTAAATCCATCGATCGTTCGATACGATAGCAACAGGCTAAACGATAGGTATGCTAACGTGACAAACACAAACGAGGAGCTGTGAACGGGCCTGATGTAACATATAGAGTGATTTAGGACAACTATTACATAAATAACATGTTTATAAAACCATCGGTGTCACTCCAATTCATTAAATCCATCGATCGTTCGATATGATAGCAACAGGCTAAACGATAGGTATGCTAACGTGACAAACACAAACGAAGAGCTGAGAATGGGCCTGACGTAACATATAGAGTTATTAAAGAAAACGATTACATGAATAACACGTTTATGAAATCATCGGTGTCACTCCAATTCATTAAATCCATCGATCGTTCTTTGTCAACAATGGGTGCGCGCGGCTGAGGGCGTTTGCACTTCAAAATATTCCACAGGCTCATATAACGATAGATAAACTTTATTTCAAATGACTATAATATAAGCAATAATATTATCAAACCATCCGTGCGCTTTAAATCCATCGATCAAATTCCTCGTCCTTTGTCAACATATCCGAGCCCCATGCACCGTTCGCGGACAGCCACTCGGCCGAGCGCCGGCCCCCGACTCAGTAGCGTAGGACCGGGCGTGCGTAAAAGCCATAATAGTTTTTCAAACCTTCTATGTCACTCCAAATCCTTAATTCCTTCAAATTCTTTGTCCTCCGTGTCACTTAGAAATGGACTAAATCTCCAACAGACATACCAGGTTCACTTTCTTCACTGTCAGTCTTCACGGACCCCCTTGAAAATGTTCAATTTGCATTTCTTCTGCTAGCGTTAGTCGAATGGTGACCGTCAATGCTTCTCCCACTCGTTCTTTGCTTGATGATCCGCTGTTCGAGTCTTTCCTCCAACTTGGGCCACTTCGCCTGACGTCCGCGCAAAGTCAACTGTCTTCTTGACCTGTCGGAACTCGTTTTCCAGCTTCCTCCACTTGCGAACCATCGATTCGTTGATTTTAAACTCTCTCGCAGCTGCTCGATTTCCATGCTCCTCCGCGTAGCTGATGGCTTTCAGTTTGAACTGTACTTGATAAGCATGTCTCTTTGCCATTTTCAGGGTTGTTATAACAACGATGTTTTGCATGACGCATATACGTTCTTTTGTATACAATTTTTTTCGGACTAAAAGTCGCTCTGGAATATAGGTCGCATTAGCCATAAACTGACCAATAACGACAATAAAAACATATACAAGTCGCTCCAGAGTATAAGTCCCATTTTGGGGGAAATGTATTCGACAAAATCCAACACCAAGAACAGACATGAACGAGCAACAACAGGCTAAACGATAGGTATGCTAACGTGACATAAACACAAACGAAGACCTGAGAACGGGCCTGACGTAACATTCAGAGTTATTGAAATAACTATTACGTAAATAACACGCTTATAAAACCATCTGTGTCACTCCAATTCATTAAATCCATCGATCGTCCTTTATGTCAACAATGGGTGCGCGCCGCTGACGCTAAGTCGCATTTTGGGGAGCAATTTATTCGACAAAATCCCACACCAAAAACAGTCATGAACGAGCAACGACAGGCTAAACGATAGCAACAACAGGCTAAACGATAGGTATGCTAACGTGACATAAACACAAACGAAGAGCTGAGAACGTGCCTGACGTAACATATAGAGTAATTCAGGACAACTATTAAATGAATAACATGTTTATCTGTGTCACTCCAAATCATTAAATCCATCGATCAAATTCCTCGTCTTTTGTCAACAACGCCGCGCGTGCGCCCTGACGTCAGCCTCGTTGTTATTCCACAGATCTAGTATATAAATATATTGTAGCGTTAACAAAGTACAAGGAAAGACGTGGG
>NC_142414.1:27816885-27844385 GCF_059516105.1 Syngnathus floridae | reverse complement strand
GCAAAAGCCAGCCTGAGCCTAACACAAACCCTAACCCTAACCCTAACCCTAACCACAGCAAGAGCAAGCCTAACCCTAAGCCTCAGCACAGCAAAAGCCAGCCTGAGCCTAACACAAACCCTAACCCTAACCCTAACCCTAACCAGCAAGAGCAAGCCTAACCCTAAGCCTCAGCACAGCAAAAGCCAGCCTGAGCCTAACACAAACCCTAACCCTAACCCTAACCTAACCACAGCAAGAGCAAGCCTAACCCTAAGCCTCAGCACAGCAAAGCCAGCCTGAGCCTAACACAAACCCTAACCCTAACCCTAACCCTAACCACAGCAAGAGCAAGCCTAACCCTAAGCCTCAGCACAGCAAAAGCCAGCCTGAGCCTAACACAAACCCTAACCCTAACCCTAACCCTAACCACAGCAAGAGCAAGCCTAACCCTAAGCCTCAGCACAGCAAAAGCCAGCCTGAGCCTAACACAAACCCTAACCCTAACCCTAACCCTAACCACAGCAAGAGCAAGCCTAACCTAAGCCTCAGCACAGCAAAAGCCAGCCTGAGCCTAACACAAACCCTAACCCTAACCCTAACCCTAACCACAGCAAGAGCAAGCCTAACCCTAAGCCTCAGCACAGCAAAAGCCAGCCTGAGCCTAACACAAACCCTAACCCTAACCCTAACCCTAACCACAGCAAGAGCAAGCCTAACCCTAAGCCTCAGCACAGCAAAAGCCAGCCTGAGCCTAACACAAACCCTAACCCTAACCCTAACCCTAACCACAGCAAGAGCAAGCCTAACCCTAAGCCTCAGCACAGCAAAAGCCAGCCTGAGCCTAACACAAACCCTAACCCTAACCCTAACCCTAACCACAGCAAGAGCAAGCCTAACCCTAAGCCTCAGCACAGCAAAAGCCAGCCTGAGCCTAACACAAACCCTAACCCTAACCCTAACCCTAACCACAGCAAGAGCAAGCCTAACCCTAAGCCTCAGCACAGCAAAAGCCAGCCTGAGCCTAACACAAACCCTAACCCTAACCCTAACCCTAACCACAGCAAGAGCAAGCCTAACCCTAAGCCTCAGCACAGCAAAAGCCAGCCTGAGCCTAACACAAACCCTAACCCTAACCCTAACCCTAACCACAGCAAGAGCAAGCCTAACCCTAAGCCTCAGCACAGCAAAAGCCAGCCTGAGCCTAACACAAACCCTAACCCTAACCCTAACCCTAACCACAGCAAGAGCAAGCCTAACCCTAAGCCTCAGCACAGCAAAAGCCAGCCTGAGCCTAACACAAACCCTAACCCTAACCCTAACCCTAACCACAGCAAGAGCAAGCCTAACCCTAAGCCTCAGCACAGCAAAAGCCAGCCTGAGCCTAACACAAACCCTAACCCTAACCCTAACCACAGCAAGAGCAAGCCTAACCCTAAGCCTCAGCACAGCAAAAGCCAGCCTGAGCCTAACACAAACCCTAACCCTAACCCTAACCACAGCAAGAGCAAGCCTAACCCTAAGCCTCAGCACAGCAAAAGCCAGCCTGAGCCTAACACAAACCCTAACCCTAACCCTAACCCTAACCACAGCAAGAGCAAGCCTAACCCTAAGCCTCAGCACAGCAAAAGCCAGCCTGAGCCTAACACAAACCCTAACCCTAACCCTAACCCTAACCACAGCAAGAGCAAGCCTAACCCTAAGCCTCAGCACAGCAAAAGCCAGCCTGAGCCTAACACAAACCCTAACCCTAACCCTAACCCTAACCACAGCAAGAGCAAGCCTAACCCTAAGCCTCAGCACAGCAAAAGCCAGCCTGAGCCTAACACAAACCCTAACCCTAACCCTAACCCTAACCACAGCAAGAGCAAGCCTAACCCTAAGCCTCAGCACAGCAAAAGCCAGCCTGAGCCTAACACAAACCCTAACCCTAACCCTAACCACAGCAAGAGCAAGCCTAACCCTAAGCCTCAGCACAGCAAAAGCCAGCCTGAGCCTAACACAAACCCTAACCCTAACCCTAACCACAGCAAGAGCAAGCCTAACCCTAAGCCTCAGCACAGCAAAAGCCAGCCTGAGCCTAACACAAACCCTAACCCTAACCCTAACCCTAACCACAGCAAGAGCAAGCCTAACCCTAAGCCTCAGCACAGCAAAAGCCAGCCTGAGCCTAACACAAACCCTAACCCTAACCCTAACCACAGCAAGAGCAAGCCTAACCCTAAGCCTCAGCACAGCAAAAGCCAGCCTGAGCCTAACACAAACCCTAACCCTAACCCTAACCACAGCAAGAGCAAGCCTAACCCTAAGCCTCAGCACAGCAAAAGCCAGCCTGAGCCTAACACAAACCCTAACCCTAACCCTAACCCTAACCACAGCAAGAGCAAGCCTAACCCTAAGCCTCAGCACAGCAAAAGCCAGCCTGAGCCTAACACAAACCCTAACCCTAACCCTAACCCTAACCACAGCAAGAGCAAGCCTAACCCTAAGCCTCAGCACAGCAAAAGCCAGCCTGAGCCTAACACAAACCCTAACCCTAACCCTAACCACAGCAAGAGCAAGCCTAACCCTAAGCCTCAGCACAGCAAAAGCCAGCCTGAGCCTAACACAAACCCTAACCCTAACCCTAACCCTAACCACAGCAAGAGCAAGCCTAACCCTAAGCCTCAGCACAGCAAAAGCCAGCCTGAGCCTAACACAAACCCTAACCCTAACCCTAACCCTAACCACAGCAAGAGCAAGCCTAACCCTAAGCCTCAGCACAGCAAAAGCCAGCCTGAGCCTAACACAAACCCTAACCCTAACCCTAACCCTAACCACAGCAAGAGCAAGCCTAACCCTAAGCCTCAGCACAGCAAAAGCCAGCCTGAGCCTAACACAAACCCTAACCCTAACCCTAACCCTAACCACAGCAAGAGCAAGCCTAACCCTAAGCCTCAGCACAGCAAAAGCCAGCCTGAGCCTAACACAAACCCTAACCCTAACCCTAACCACAGCAAGAGCAAGCCTAACCCTAAGCCTCAGCACAGCAAAAGCCAGCCTGAGCCTAACACAAACCCTAACCCTAACCCTAACCACAGCAAGAGCAAGCCTAACCCTAAGCCTCAGCACAGCAAAAGCCAGCCTGAGCCTAACACAAACCCTAACCCTAACCCTAACCCTAACCACAGCAAGAGCAAGCCTAACCCTAAGCCTCAGCACAGCAAAAGCCAGCCTGAGCCTAACACAAACCCTAACCCTAACCCTAACCCTAACCACAGCAAGAGCAAGCCTAACCCTAAGCCTCAGCACAGCAAAAGCCAGCCTGAGCCTAACACAAACCCTAACCCTAACCCTAACCCTAACCACAGCAAGAGCAAGCCTAACCCTAAGCCTCAGCACAGCAAAAGCCAGCCTGAGCCTAACACAAACCCTAACCCTAACCCTAACCCTAACCACAGCAAGAGCAAGCCTAACCCTAAGCCTCAGCACAGCAAAAGCCAGCCTGAGCCTAACACAAACCCTAACCCTAACCCTAACCACAGCAAGAGCAAGCCTAACCCTAAGCCTCAGCACAGCAAAAGCCAGCCTGAGCCTAACACAAACCCTAACCCTAACCCTAACCACAGCAAGAGCAAGCCTAACCCTAAGCCTCAGCACAGCAAAAGCCAGCCTGAGCCTAACACAAACCCTAACCCTAACCCTAACCCTAACCACAGCAAGAGCAAGCCTAACCCTAAGCCTCAGCACAGCAAAAGCCAGCCTGAGCCTAACACAAACCCTAACCCTAACCCTAACCCTAACCACAGCAAGAGCAAGCCTAACCCTAAGCCTCAGCACAGCAAAAGCCAGCCTGAGCCTAACACAAACCCTAACCCTAACCCTAACCCTAACCACAGCAAGAGCAAGCCTAACCCTAAGCCTCAGCACAGCAAAAGCCAGCCTGAGCCTAACACAAACCCTAACCCTAACCCTAACCCTAACCACAGCAAGAGCAAGCCTAACCCTAAGCCTCAGCACAGCAAAAGCCAGCCTGAGCCTAACACAAACCCTAACCCTAACCCTAACCACAGCAAGAGCAAGCCTAACCCTAAGCCTCAGCACAGCAAAAGCCAGCCTGAGCCTAACACAAACCCTAACCCTAACCCTAACCCTAACCACAGCAAGAGCAAGCCTAACCCTAAGCCTCAGCACAGCAAAAGCCAGCCTGAGCCTAACACAAACCCTAACCCTAACCCTAACCACAGCAAGAGCAAGCCTAACCCTAAGCCTCAGCACAGCAAAAGCCAGCCTGAGCCTAACACAAACCCTAACCCTAACCCTAACCCTAACCCTAACCCTAACCCTAACCCTAACCCTAACCCTAACCCTAACCCTAACCCTAACCACAGCAAGAGCAAGCCTAACCCTAAGCCTCAGCACAGCAAAAGCCAGCCTGAGCCTAACACAAACCCTAACCCTAACCCTAACCACAGCAAGAGCAAGCCTAACCCTAAGCCTCAGCACAGCAAAAGCCAGCCTGAGCCTAACACAAACCCTAACCCTAACCCTAACCCTAACCACAGCAAGAGCAAGCCTAACCCTAAGCCTCAGCACAGCAAAAGCCAGCCTGAGCCTAACACAAACCCTAACCCTAACCCTAACCCTAACCACAGCAAGAGCAAGCCTAACCCTAAGCCTCAGCACAGCAAAAGCCAGCCTGAGCCTAACACAAACCCTAACCCTAACCCTAACCCTAACCACAGCAAGAGCAAGCCTAACCCTAAGCCTCAGCACAGCAAAAGCCAGCCTGAGCCTAACACAAACCCTAACCCTAACCCTAACCCTAACCACAGCAAGAGCAAGCCTAACCCTAAGCCTCAGCACAGCAAAAGCCAGCCTGAGCCTAACACAAACCCTAACCCTAACCCTAACCCTAACCACAGCAAGAGCAAGCCTAACCCTAAGCCTCAGCACAGCAAAAGCCAGCCTGAGCCTAACACAAACCCTAACCCTAACCCTAACCCTAACCACAGCAAGAGCAAGCCTAACCCTAAGCCTCAGCACAGCAAAAGCCAGCCTGAGCCTAACACAAACCCTAACCCTAACCCTAACCACAGCAAGAGCAAGCCTAACCCTAAGCCTCAGCACAGCAAAAGCCAGCCTGAGCCTAACACAAACCCTAACCCTAACCCTAACCACAGCAAGAGCAAGCCTAACCCTAAGCCTCAGCACAGCAAAAGCCAGCCTGAGCCTAACACAAACCCTAACCCTAACCCTAACCCTAACCACAGCAAGAGCAAGCCTAACCCTAAGCCTCAGCACAGCAAAAGCCAGCCTGAGCCTAACACAAACCCTAACCCTAACCCTAACCCTAACCACAGCAAGAGCAAGCCTAACCCTAAGCCTCAGCACAGCAAAAGCCAGCCTGAGCCTAACACAAACCCTAACCCTAACCCTAACCCTAACCACAGCAAGAGCAAGCCTAACCCTAAGCCTCAGCACAGCAAAAGCCAGCCTGAGCCTAACACAAACCCTAACCCTAACCCTAACCACAGCAAGAGCAAGCCTAACCCTAAGCCTCAGCACAGCAAAAGCCAGCCTGAGCCTAACACAAACCCTAACCCTAACCCTAACCCTAACCACAGCAAGAGCAAGCCTAACCCTAAGCCTCAGCACAGCAAAAGCCAGCCTGAGCCTAACACAAACCCTAACCCTAACCCTAACCCTAACCACAGCAAGAGCAAGCCTAACCCTAAGCCTCAGCACAGCAAAAGCCAGCCTGAGCCTAACACAAACCCTAACCCTAACCCTAACCCTAACCACAGCAAGAGCAAGCCTAACCCTAAGCCTCAGCACAGCAAAAGCCAGCCTGAGCCTAACACAAACCCTAACCCTAACCCTAACCACAGCAAGAGCAAGCCTAACCCTAAGCCTCAGCACAGCAAAAGCCAGCCTGAGCCTAACACAAACCCTAACCCTAACCCTAACCCTAACCCTAACCCTAACCCTAACCCTAACCCTAACCCTAACCCTAACCACAGCAAGAGCAAGCCTAACCCTAAGCCTCAGCACAGCAAAAGCCAGCCTGAGCCTAACACAAACCCTAACCCTAACCCTAACCCTAACCACAGCAAGAGCAAGCCTAACCCTAAGCCTCAGCACAGCAAAAGCCAGCCTGAGCCTAACACAAACCCTAACCCTAACCCTAACCCTAACCACAGCAAGAGCAAGCCTAACCCTAAGCCTCAGCACAGCAAAAGCCAGCCTGAGCCTAACACAAACCCTAACCCTAACCCTAACCACAGCAAGAGCAAGCCTAACCCTAAGCCTCAGCACAGCAAAAGCCAGCCTGAGCCTAACACAAACCCTAACCCTAACCCTAACCCTAACCACAGCAAGAGCAAGCCTAACCCTAAGCCTCAGCACAGCAAAAGCCAGCCTGAGCCTAACACAAACCCTAACCCTAACCCTAACCCTAACCACAGCAAGAGCAAGCCTAACCCTAAGCCTCAGCACAGCAAAAGCCAGCCTGAGCCTAACACAAACCCTAACCCTAACCCTAACCCTAACCACAGCAAGAGCAAGCCTAACCCTAAGCCTCAGCACAGCAAAAGCCAGCCTGAGCCTAACACAAACCCTAACCCTAACCCTAACCCTAACCACAGCAAGAGCAAGCCTAACCCTAAGCCTCAGCACAGCAAAAGCCAGCCTGAGCCTAACACAAACCCTAACCCTAACCCTAACCCTAACCACAGCAAGAGCAAGCCTAACCCTAAGCCTCAGCACAGCAAAAGCCAGCCTGAGCCTAACACAAACCCTAACCCTAACCCTAACCACAGCAAGAGCAAGCCTAACCCTAAGCCTCAGCACAGCAAAAGCCAGCCTGAGCCTAACACAAACCCTAACCCTAACCCTAACCACAGCAAGAGCAAGCCTAACCCTAAGCCTCAGCACAGCAAAAGCCAGCCTGAGCCTAACACAAACCCTAACCCTAACCCTAACCCTAACCACAGCAAGAGCAAGCCTAACCCTAAGCCTCAGCACAGCAAAAGCCAGCCTGAGCCTAACACAAACCCTAACCCTAACCCTAACCCTAACCACAGCAAGAGCAAGCCTAACCCTAAGCCTCAGCACAGCAAAAGCCAGCCTGAGCCTAACACAAACCCTAACCCTAACCCTAACCCTAACCACAGCAAGAGCAAGCCTAACCCTAAGCCTCAGCACAGCAAAAGCCAGCCTGAGCCTAACACAAACCCTAACCCTAACCCTAACCACAGCAAGAGCAAGCCTAACCCTAAGCCTCAGCACAGCAAAAGCCAGCCTGAGCCTAACACAAACCCTAACCCTAACCCTAACCCTAACCACAGCAAGAGCAAGCCTAACCCTAAGCCTCAGCACAGCAAAAGCCAGCCTGAGCCTAACACAAACCCTAACCCTAACCCTAACCCTAACCACAGCAAGAGCAAGCCTAACCCTAAGCCTCAGCACAGCAAAAGCCAGCCTGAGCCTAACACAAACCCTAACCCTAACCCTAACCCTAACCACAGCAAGAGCAAGCCTAACCCTAAGCCTCAGCACAGCAAAAGCCAGCCTGAGCCTAACACAAACCCTAACCCTAACCCTAACCACAGCAAGAGCAAGCCTAACCCTAAGCCTCAGCACAGCAAAAGCCAGCCTGAGCCTAACACAAACCCTAACCCTAACCCTAACCCTAACCACAGCAAGAGCAAGCCTAACCCTAAGCCTCAGCACAGCAAAAGCCAGCCTGAGCCTAACACAAACCCTAACCCTAACCCTAACCACAGCAAGAGCAAGCCTAACCCTAAGCCTCAGCACAGCAAAAGCCAGCCTGAGCCTAACACAAACCCTAACCCTAACCCTAACCACAGCAAGAGCAAGCCTAACCCTAAGCCTCAGCACAGCAAAAGCCAGCCTGAGCCTAACACAAACCCTAACCCTAACCCTAACCCTAACCACAGCAAGAGCAAGCCTAACCCTAAGCCTCAGCACAGCAAAAGCCAGCCTGAGCCTAACACAAACCCTAACCCTAACCCTAACCCTAACCACAGCAAGAGCAAGCCTAACCCTAAGCCTCAGCACAGCAAAAGCCAGCCTGAGCCTAACACAAACCCTAACCCTAACCCTAACCACAGCAAGAGCAAGCCTAACCCTAAGCCTCAGCACAGCAAAAGCCAGCCTGAGCCTAACACAAACCCTAACCCTAACCCTAACCCTAACCACAGCAAGAGCAAGCCTAACCCTAAGCCTCAGCACAGCAAAAGCCAGCCTGAGCCTAACACAAACCCTAACCCTAACCCTAACCCTAACCACAGCAAGAGCAAGCCTAACCCTAAGCCTCAGCACAGCAAAAGCCAGCCTGAGCCTAACACAAACCCTAACCCTAACCCTAACCCTAACCACAGCAAGAGCAAGCCTAACCCTAAGCCTCAGCACAGCAAAAGCCAGCCTGAGCCTAACACAAACCCTAACCCTAACCCTAACCCTAACCACAGCAAGAGCAAGCCTAACCCTAAGCCTCAGCACAGCAAAAGCCAGCCTGAGCCTAACACAAACCCTAACCCTAACCCTAACCACAGCAAGAGCAAGCCTAACCCTAAGCCTCAGCACAGCAAAAGCCAGCCTGAGCCTAACACAAACCCTAACCCTAACCCTAACCACAGCAAGAGCAAGCCTAACCCTAAGCCTCAGCACAGCAAAAGCCAGCCTGAGCCTAACACAAACCCTAACCCTAACCCTAACCCTAACCACAGCAAGAGCAAGCCTAACCCTAAGCCTCAGCACAGCAAAAGCCAGCCTGAGCCTAACACAAACCCTAACCCTAACCCTAACCCTAACCACAGCAAGAGCAAGCCTAACCCTAAGCCTCAGCACAGCAAAAGCCAGCCTGAGCCTAACACAAACCCTAACCCTAACCCTAACCCTAACCACAGCAAGAGCAAGCCTAACCCTAAGCCTCAGCACAGCAAAAGCCAGCCTGAGCCTAACACAAACCCTAACCCTAACCCTAACCCTAACCACAGCAAGAGCAAGCCTAACCCTAAGCCTCAGCACAGCAAAAGCCAGCCTGAGCCTAACACAAACCCTAACCCTAACCCTAACCACAGCAAGAGCAAGCCTAACCCTAAGCCTCAGCACAGCAAAAGCCAGCCTGAGCCTAACACAAACCCTAACCCTAACCCTAACCACAGCAAGAGCAAGCCTAACCCTAAGCCTCAGCACAGCAAAAGCCAGCCTGAGCCTAACACAAACCCTAACCCTAACCCTAACCCTAACCACAGCAAGAGCAAGCCTAACCCTAAGCCTCAGCACAGCAACCCTAACAAGAAACCTAACAAGAAACCTAACAAGAAACCTAACAAGAAACCTAACAAGACACCTAACCCTAACAACAAACCCTAACAACAAACCCTAACAACAACCTTAAGCACAGCAAGAGCAAGCCTAAACCTAAGCACAGCAAGCCTAACCCTAAGCACAGCAAGAGCAACAAGAACCCTAACAGCACATAAAACCTTAAGTACAAAGCACATAAAACCTTAAGCACAAAGCACATAAAACCTTAAGCACAGAGCAAACGAAACCTTAACAAAACACATAAAACCTTAAGCACAAAGCACATAAAATCTTAAGCACAAAGCACATAAAACCTTAAGCACAAAGCACATAAAACCTTAAGCACAAAGCACATAAAGACCTAATCACATTAAACCCTAAGCACTAAGCACATTAAACCCTAAGCACTAAGCACATTAAACCCTAAGCACATTTAACCAATAGCACATAGCACATTAAACCAATAGCACATTAAACCAATAGCACATAGCACATTAAACCAATAGCACATAGCACATTAAACCATTAGCACATAGCACATTAAACCATTAGCACATAGCACATTAAACCATTAGCACATAGCACATTAAACCATTAGCACATAGCACATTAAACCAATAGCACATAAAACCAATAGCACATAGCACATTAAACCAATAGCACATTAAACCAATAGCACATTAAACCAATAGCACATTAAACCAATAGCACATAGCACATTAAACCAATAGCACATAGCACATTAAACCAATAGCACATAGCACATTAAACCAATAGCATATAGCACATTAAACCATTAGCACATAGCACATTAAACCATTAGCACATAGCACATTAAACCATTAGCACATAGCACATTAAACCATTAGCACATAGCACATTAAACCATTAGCACATAAAACCAATAGCACATAGCACATTAAACCAATAGCACATTAAACCAATAGCACATTAAACCAATAGCACATTAAACCAATAGCACATTACACCAATAGCACATTACACCAATAGCACATTAGACCAATAGCACATTAGACCAATAGCACATTAGACCAATAGCACATTACACCAATAGCACATTACACCAATAGCACATTACACCAATAGCACATTAGACCATTAGCACATTAGACCATTAGCACATTAGACCATTAGCACATTAGACCATTAGCACATTAGACCATTAGCACATTAGACCATTAGCACATTAGACCATTAGCACATTAAACCATTAGCACATTAGACCATTAGCACATTAGACCATTAGCACATTAGACCATTAGCACATTAGACCATTAGCACATTAGACCATTAGCACATTAGACCATTAGCACATTAGACCATTAGCACATTAGACCATTAGCACATTAGACCATTAGCACATTAGCCCATTAAACCATTAACACATCGCACATTAAACCATTAGCACATAGTACATTAGACCATAGCACATTATACCATGAGCACATAGCACATTAGGCCATGAGCACATAGCACATTAGACCATAGCACATTAGACCATGAGCACATAGCACATTAGGCCATGAGCACATAGCACATCAAACCATGAGCACATAGCACATTAGGCCATGAGCACATAGCACATTAAACCATGAGCACATAGCACATTAGGCCATGAGCACATAGCACATTAAACCATGAGCACATAGCACATTAGGCCATGAGCACATAGCACATTCAACCATGAACACATAGCACATTAGGCCATGAGCACATAGCACATTAGGCCATGAGCACATAGCACATTAAACCATGAGCACATAGCACATAGACCATTAGCACCTAGAACAATTAGACCTTAAGCACCTAGCACAATTAGACCTTAGCACCCAACCACATTAGACCTCAGCACCAAACCACATTAGACCTTAGCACCAAACCACATTAGACCTTAGCACCAAACCACATTAGACCTTAACACCAAACCACAGTAGACCTTATCACCAAACCACGTTAGACCTTATCACCAAACCACATTAGACCTTAGCACCTAACCACATTACCCACTAGCACCTAGCTTCTAGCACCTAACCTCTAGCCTCTAGCACCTAGACCTTAGCACCTAGACCTTAGCACCTAGACCTTAGCACCTAGACCTTAGCACCTAGACCTTAGCACCTAGACCTTAGCCTCTAGCACCTAGCCTCTAGCACCTAGCCTCTAGCACCTAGCCTCTAGCACCTAGCCTCTAGCACCTATTGAACCAAAAATATGACATCATAAAAAACAGAGTATGACATCACAAATGCAAAACATCATCCCACAAAAGACATCACATCACCCCACATGCTCTTATAAAATAACTTGGCCAATGCGTTTGTCTGTTTGATTTGCTGCAAATCCAAATTATACCTAAGGATGGTGACAAATCTCATTATACTTAATAGGACATATTAAAAACTCTTTTGAATAAGTTTATTAACTTAATTGTTAATTAAATCATTTTCATTATGATTTTGTATAAATACTAGGTATAAACAGAAAATATAGTACACAAAATGGGCAGTTTACTTGTTTGAAAAAGAGTGGGAAGTAAGACTTATTTCATTTATTTAAACGGAAGAAGTAAAACTTGTTTAATGGGAAAAATGGATTTGGTGGAATTCCAATTTTCAAAAATGAATGAATGAAGTCATTTCAATTATGATTTTGGATAAATATTAAGTATGAACACAAACACGACTGCAAAAAATGGCCAGTTTACTTGTTTAAAAAGGACTAGGAAGAAAAGACTTATTTCATTTATTTAAATGGGAAGAAGACTTATTTAGTTTGTTTAATATATGTTTGTTTCCGAGGCAAAATTGGATTTGCTGCAATTGCAAATTTCGACAAATTACGGTCCCAAATATTGACTTGAGACCTGATGGGACGTATTAATAGATAATTTGATAGAAGTTGGTCATATGAGCAAGTGGAGTAACATGAGATCTATTCTCAATTACACAGCACACACAACTTTGGATCTTCTGAATGAATGAATGAGTGAGTGGGTGAGTGAATGAATCTTATTTGTTCATTTAAATTATGACTGTATAAATACTAGGTATAAACACAATATGGCCAGTGTACTTGTTTGAAATGGTGTGGGAAGAAGTAATCTATCCAATTTAAGACAAATGTAGTTACCTCTAACAATGTGTTACTTTATCTATTGTTGTCTGTGACTTCCCATGAATAAAAAGGAAGGAAGGACTCACCGGAGACGTCTTCGCCAACATCAAACCGTTGGACTTTTATCCTTCTTACAGTGGAAAACATACAGCCAACCAACACCATGGAACCTAAAGGAATGGAAGAAAACTTTAACATTTGGCTTCAAGCAACATTCGCAGATGCAACACAATGTGACGTGCGGGCTTAGGGCTCGTTCAGGTTAAAGGTTGAGGGAGGGGCCCTCGTTTTAAACTACTTTTTTCAAAAGGAGTGGGAACAAGCAAGACTTATTTAATTTATTTAATGGCAATATGTAAGACTATTTTTCTTCCCTGGCAAAATTGGATTTGCTGCAATTGCCAATTTCAACAAAGTACAGTGCCAAATCTTGACTTGAGACCTGATAGGACGTATTAAACGCTTAGTTACATTGACAGGAGTTGGTAATAAGAGCGAGTGGACTAGCGGTGGTTGAATGGATGAATGAATGTTGAAAGTAATTTAAATTATGACTTTGTTTAAATACTAGGTATTAACAGAACATCTACTGCGCAAAATGGGCAGAGTTTACTTGTTTGAGAAGGGGTGTCTTATTTAAGACTACGACTTATTTAATCTGTTTGTTCCCAGGCAAAATTGGATGTGATGCAATTCCAAATTTCACCACATGATGGTGCCAAATTTTGACTTGAGCCCTGATAGGAGATATTAAACACTGGATTACTACTTTGGATCTTTTCTTATATTACTTTGCAACAACATACTCGGTAAGAGATTAGGCAGTATAATCACATATGTTAACTAGAGAGTGCCCACACTCAATTTACTTATGGTTATGTGTTACATTAATTACTGTTAGGCATCATTTGAGCAGTCTGACCAAATCTTTGAATAGAAGAATTTGTGATTTAAGAAATTACTTCTGTTCAGGGTAATCACATTTGTATATAATTCTAATGGTCGTCTTTTGAAAACTATTCTGAATTACAACTTTGGATCTTTTCTCATATTACTTTGCAACAATATACTCGGTGACAGATTAGGCAGTATAATCGCATATGTTAACTTGAGAGTGCCCACACTCAATTTACTTATGGTTAAGTGTTAAATCAACTACTGTTAAACATGAAATAGGAGGTGTTTAACATAAATGGAGGAAGAAATGGGTACTCACCATTGTGGCTCCTGGTCAATGATGCGAGCCTCCAACTGATTTGTATATTCATTCTTCTGACGGTGGGAAACGTACAGCCAACCAACACCGAGGAACCTAAAGGAATGAAAGAAAACTTTAACATTTGGCCTCAACCAACATTCGCATATACAACACAATGTGACGTGCGGGGTTAGGGCTCGTTAGGGTTAAAGGTTGAGGGAAGGGCCCTCGTTTTAAACTACTTTTTCGAAAAGGAGTGCGAACAAGCAAGACTTATTTAATTTATTTAATGGCTTAATTTATTTGTTTCATCTATTTTGGTTCCCAGGCAAAATAGGATTTGCTGCAATTGCAAATTTCAACAAAGTACGGTGCCAAATCTTGACTTGAGACCTGATAGGACGTATTAAACTCATTTAATGGGAAGAAGTAAAACTTATTTAGTTTATTTAATCTATTTTTGTTCCCTGACAAAATTGGGAAGGATTGGCAAGAAGTAAGACTTATTTAATCTGTTTATTCCCAGGCAAAATTGGATGTGCTGCAATTCCAAATTACACCACATGATGGTGCCAAATTTTGACTTGAGACCTGATAGGACATATTAAACACTTAGTTGAAGTGATAAAAAATGATAATAATACCGAGGGGGGCAACATGAATGTTCTGAATTAGACATAGTTTGAATATGCTTTTGAATATTTTTTAGGTAAACACTTTTGCTTCACTTTGAGGAGTGTGATAATCTAACCAAATCTTTGAATTGAAGACTTTGTGATTTAACAAATAGTTTGTTTTTAAGTTTAGGGTAATCACATTTGTATATAATTCTAATGGCCTTCTTTTGAAAACTATTCTGAATTACAACTTTGGATCTTTTCTTATATTACTTTGCAACAATATACTCGGTGAGAGATTAGGCAGTATAATCGCATATGTTAACTTGAGCGTGCCCACACTCAATTTACTTATGGTTATGTGTTAAATCAATTACTGTTAAACATAAAATAGGAGGTGTTTAACATAAATGGAGGAAGAAATGGGTACTCACCATTGTAGCGACTGGTCAATGATGCGAGCCTCCAACTGATTTGTATTTTCATTCTTCTGACGGTGGAAAACGTACAGCCGACCAACACCGTGAAACCTAATGGAATGAAAGAAAACTTTAACATTTGGCTTCAAGCAACATTCGCAGATGCAACACAATGTGACGTGCGGGCTTAGGGCTCGTTCGGGTTAAAAGTTGAGGGAGGGGCCCTCGTTTTAAACTACTTTTTTCAAAAGGAGTGGGAACAAGCAAGATTTATTTAATTTATTTAATGGCAACATGTAAGACTATTTTTCTTCCCTGGCAAAATTGGATTTGCTGCAATTGCAAATTTCAAAAAAGTATGGTGCCAAATCTTGACTTGAGACCTGATAGGACGTATTAAACGCTTAGTTAAATTGATAGGAGTTGGTAATAAGAGCGAGTGGACTAACGGTGGTTTAATGGATGAATGAATGTTGAAAGTATTTTAAATTATGACTTTGTTTAAATACTAGGTATTAACAGAACATCTACTGCGCAAAATGGGCAGAGTTTACTTGTTTGTGAAGGGGTGGCTTATTTAAGACTACGACTTATTTAATCTGTTTGTTCCCAGGCAAAATTGGATGTGATGCAATTCCAAATTTCACCACATGATGGTGCCAAATTTTGACTTGAGCCCTGATAGGACATATTAAACACTAGATTACTACTTTGGATCTTTTCTTATATTACTTTGCAACAACATACTTGGTAAGAGATTAGGCAATATAATCACTTGTTAATTTAAGAGTGCCCACACTCAATTTACTTATGGTTATGTGTTACATTAATTACTGTTAGGCATCATTTGAGCAGTCTGACCAAATCTTTGAATAGAAGAATTTGTGATTTAAGAAATTACTTCTGTTCAGGGTAATCACATTTGTATATAATTCTAATGGTCGTCTTTTGAAAACTATTCTGAATTACAATTTTGGATTATTTCTTATATTACTTTGCAACAATATACTCAGTGACAGATTAGGCAGTATAATCACACATATTAAATTGACAGTGCCCACACACAATTTACTTACAGTTATGTGTTAAATCAATTACTGTTAGACATGAAATAGGAGGTGTTTAACATAAATGGAGGAAGGAAGGGCTACTCACCATTGTAGCGCCTGGTCAATGATGCGAGCCTCCACCTGATGTGTATATTCATTCATCTTACAGTGGAAAACATACAGCCAACAAACACCATGTAACCTAAAGGAATGAAATTAAACATTAACATTTACCCTCAAGACATTCAAAGATATAAGGCAACGCGACTACGTCGTGTTTGTATCCGCTGTCGCGCTAACGGCCATTTCGCGCCCACGGATTTGAATCTTGGCGGGAGTTTCCCCTATTCATTTCGACGGCACATTACTGCGACGTAATACCCACTTATCTAAAACGGCAAAGTTAAAAGTAGAATTAAATAAAGTTTTATTTTTAATCAACGCAATAATTTACAACCGTTGACCAGGGAGAATCGTCGAAATTCGGCGTTTGTGGCTGGCAGCAGACGCCGAGCTCGACGCCCGCCCGCCACACTCACTCGCTTTTCGGGGCTACAAAAGTACTTCTTTTTAAAAACAATGAGTTGTATTTACTGTATACGCTCTAGACGGTCCAGTTGCGAGCAGAAAATAAAGATATTTCTGTTGCTAATCGTCGTGTTTGTATCCGCTATCTCGCTCGCGTCCATTCGCAGCCATCCGCGGCCACGGATTTGAATTTTGGGCGGAAGCCACGCCTACTGGCTTCATTACCGCGTAATACCCGCTTATCTAAAACGGCAAAGTTAAAAGTAGAGTTAAATAAAGTTTTTCTTTTTAAATCAACGCAATCATTTATAACCGTTGACCAGGAAGAATCGTCGAAATTCGGCGTTTGTGGCTGGCAGCAGACGCCGAGCTCGACGCCCGCCCGCCACACTCACTCGCTTTTCGGGGCTACAAAAGTACTTCTTTTTAAAAACAATGAGTTGTATTTACCGTATACGCTCTAGACGGTCCAGTTGCGAGCAGAAAATAAAGATATTTCTGTTGCTAATCGTCGTGTTTGTATCCGCTATCTCGCTCGCGTCCATTCGCAGCCATCCGCGGCCACGGATTTGAATTTTGGCGGAAGCCACGCCTACTGGCTTCATTACCGCGTAATACCCGCTTATCTAAAACGGCAAAGTTAAAAGTAGAGTTAAATAAAGTTTTTCTTTTTAAATCAACGCAATCATTTATAACCGTTGACCAGGAAGAATCGTCGAAATTCGGCGTTTGTGGCTGGCAGCAGACGCCGAGCTCGACGCCCGCCCGCCACACTCACTCGCTTTTCGGGGCTACAAAAGTACTTCTTTTTAAAAACAATGAGTTGTATTTACCGTGTACGCTCTAGACGGTCCAGTTGCAAGCAGAAAATAAAAATATTTCTCTTGTTAGTCGTTGATGGACTATCCGCTGTGTCTCGTTCGCTGCCATTGTTGAAAGCCGCGCCCACAGATTTGAATTTTGGCGGAAGTCCCGCCCATTCGCGTCATTTCCGCGTCACATGACCGCAACGTGGCAGACGTCATATCGCTGTTTTGTTTAGTAGACTTACAGTTGTTATGCGTTGACATAATGGCGCACAGTCCAAATAGATTTAAATAAATTAAATAAGTCTTCTGCCCACTCCCTTTTAAACAAGTTAACTCTGCCCACGGATTTGCATTTCGGCGGAAGTCCCGCCCATCTACCTCACGTCCGCGTCACGTGACTATGACGTGTCAGACGTCATATAGCAACCGCTGTTTTGTTTAGTAGACTTACAGTTGTTATCCGTTGTCTTAATGGCGCACAAGTTTGCCCGTCCGCCTCACGTGCATGATGATGCAGATTCGATGCCGTTTTTAGCAATTTTTTTTCTCATCTGCACTGCCACACGTTATTGTTTTGAGTAAAAATAAATAACGTGACCATGTATCATAACATGAAAATCAAAGTGAACGTGTTGTGAAGGAGGATGCTTGTGCACTGATATTTGTTTTTTACAAGTTTTTATTAAAATCTGAGTTTTTCCAACGTCTTGAAATTGAGCCTGTTGCGCTTTTTGGACACAATTTCTCCATCCGTTAAAAAAACAGCCGAATGCTACTGGACCGGAATTTCTTGAGGGTGCAATCCCAAAGGATGAATAAAGATGTGTCTAGTTATGTTAAGGGAGTCCTTAACCAAGCTAGACTGACAGGAAGCTTATCTCATGGTCACCTTGAGAGTCCAGTGCATGAATTTAGAGTGCATCGGGTAAATGCTCCAGGTATAGGTCTTTGGTGGTGGAGACAAAGGCAAGACCACCAATCCATCACAACATACGTACGCTTTTTGCATATGCTTGACAGTAGCTAAGCATACATAAGTATATTCAAACCACCAATAACATATCAATTCCAAAAGATAACACAATGCAGTTGTGATTACGTCTACAATGCCTTTGACCCTCTCCTGCCTCGTGTCACCCCCCCCGGCTCGCAGGTTGCGCGGCGCAGCGATCCTCACTTGCTCTTGTTGGGCGAGACTCGGCTACTCCGCCTCCTGATCGGCCATTATGAGTCTGAAGCAGATGGATGGGGAACAAAGGGGTAAGAGGGGCCCCCCGCAATGCCGCTTGTATCGCAGCCAGCAGGCTTGTGGGTAATCTTCTCTGACTTTGGCAGGAGAGCAGTGAATAACCACAGCCTCCTCTCTGAGACCCCCCTCCCCTCTTATCTCACCCTCTGCAGACCCACCAGGGCCCCCGGGTAGCATCTCTCACCCTTGCTTTCCACTCGCTGCCTTGCTCCTATCAGTGTTCCTTTGTTTTGTTTTGGTTCTGGGGGCGTGTCACAAGGCTCGGCCATTAATTGGAGCTGAAGCTAGATGACATCTGGTCCCGGCATCATTAAAGTCGGGCGCCTTGTGGTCTGCCGACTTTCTAATGAAGTGTGCACAAGTTCATTTTCCCATCAACAAGGCTCCGTAATAACCGAGGCATCGACATTTCAACGATGAGCCAGCTATGGATGGATGGAGGGAGGGTTCAGGGTGCACTTGGGTCAACTAGACTTGCAGGAAAAGAGAAATTCTTCAAAGAACAGGAAATCATGACCAATTAGGAATGAGAGTAAATATTTCAATACGGTGAACAAAACTACCAAAAGATGAGCCAGTCTTTGCGACATCATGCGGCCGACAAATCCGGCCTTCGGAGGACGCAGCTTGCAAATTTGTATCACGGTCATCAAAAAATCGGGTTCTCTTTGTTTCAAATCTCAGCAAAAACACTATGTGAGCTCTCGTAAGAGCTCTATAGACTGCTTCTACCACAAAACAAAACGCCTGTTCTTTGCAAAAGCAGCTCCACCACTCCACAGCTTCCCTGTTAAAATATTGAGCATATACTTAAGTGCTATTTGGCTAAGTGTCATTTAGGCTGAAGGGCTCTCCATCCACAAAAGATGTCTTCAAGTGACTGGATCACTGCTTCCAGCAGCCAGCCACAGAGGCCCGGTGTGAATTATTTAATCCCTTTAAAATATTTATACTTTTGTCCCACAAACTATATAACAACTGAGACGTAAGACTGCAGATTTTTGCTGCATATATATGAATTAAAGTATCTATGTATGTATGTATGTATGTATGTATGTATTTATTTATTTATTCATTTATTTATTTATTTATTTATTCATTCATTCATTTATTTACCTTCCAGGACAACATACAGTGTCGTAAAAATGCTGTTTAAGCCTAAAGAAAATTATTGTCATTCAAAGTCAACATGAGCTTGTGAATGTTGTGAACTGGACGAATACATCATCTCTGTGAATGCACTTTGAAAATAGATATTTATTGTTATTATAATGAATTTATAATTAAGAAAGAAAGAAAGAAGGTAAATTAGGGTTTGGGTATTCCACGATGAAATTTAAGTGTGCCCTAAAATAGTTGCTTACTGCAGTTTTTAGTAACGTTTTTGTCTGCCTTCTCTTTGGAAACTTCTCATCTCAGCGCTCTCGCGTGGCAGGTGAGCGTTCAGTTCGGCCGGCACAGTAGCAGCGCTTCCTCACTAAAAACGTTTTGTCAGCCATGCGTGCTGTTTCATTGCTGATAGTGAAACTGCCGGTAGAGGGCGCCATGGTTTGGCGACAGGAATCCCCAAATGTGGCGTTATTTACCAAACAAAGCCATTGCCTGCCCTGTGTCTGCCCGATACTATACAAGTATGTAACAGTACCCATCCCGAATTATCTGACTATCAAACGCACAATTGGTGTTTTTGAAAGCATGGAAGGAGCTGTGAGTAAGAGACTCCATAGATTTGGCAGAGCTGCTCACTTTTCTCACACCTTCAAGGAGACCACCAATGTCTTCTAGCCCGCAACA
Source organism: Syngnathus floridae (assembly GCF_059516105.1). Lineage (NCBI taxonomy): Eukaryota > Metazoa > Chordata > Actinopteri > Syngnathiformes > Syngnathidae > Syngnathus > Syngnathus floridae. The sequence continues at coordinate 27,824,293 of NC_142414.1, read as the reverse complement.
TCAATCGGCCTCCTTGCCGTACTTGCTACTTTAATGGCGCATTGTAGCCATCCACCGAGCGACCGTCCGGAACTCCGTCCCTCTGCACATCCAAAGTAGCGCAGCAGTGAAAAGTAAATCAAATAGTTTCACAATTACAATTGGGTTATTACGACGTCACATATACGTGTTTCTGAGCTCACTGCCAATACTTCGGCCGTGAACTTAGCGACAGGGTCGGCCGGCCAGCCGGCACGCAATTTACTGTTTAACTGTGGAATCGATTTCTTTCTTTCTTTCTTTCTTTCTTTCTTTCTTTCTTTCTTTCTTTCTTTCTTTCTTTCTTTCTTTCTTTCTTTCTTTCTTTCTTTCTTTCTTTCTTTCTTTCTTTCGGAAGCTCCCGTTCCTGGGGCCCTGGGTCGAGCACACCTCCCGCTCAAAGTGCGTCGTAGGGATGCGCTCTGCCGGGTGCCTGAGGAACACCGGTGGATGATCTTCTCCGTTGCTAATTGTCAATTAGGAGAAAATAACATTGAAATGAAAATGTCTGTTTGATGCATTATTCTCAAAAGGACGGGTGACGAGACGAGTCTATGGTGCGCTCATCCTTCAGCCGGAGGGGACAGACTTGGGGAGTTGTCATCACCAACTTATGGCATCAAACAGAGCCTGCCCGCTGGGAAGTGGATTCAAAGAAGCGATCCGCTGTTTTGACAGCTGTCGACGCTACTTAAGTAATAATAGAAGAAATGCAATTCATGGAAAAAACATTGCTCTGTTTTAAAATGCTTCTTATGACTGCTTTGCAAAATCAGCTCATTGGTACGCTCGTCTCTATCTCTGTCCAGACGGGAATTAGCCTTGTGAGCTGAGTCTTTTTTTTCTTCTTTGTTTTGAAGAGATCTTAAAGTATGTAGCAAACCTGCTGACTGTGATGTCTCTGCTTCATTTGCTCTGGCCTGAATTTGTCATTTACAACTCGGTCCACTTTGTTGACTTCCACAGGAAAAATGTAAAGTGAAGCCACGTGAGAAGGGTCACTCCGCCTACGCTCGGCCTACGCTCGGCCTATGCTCAGCCAACGCTCGGCCTAAGCACGGCCTACGCTCGGCCTACGCTCGGCCTACGCTCGGCCTACGCTCAGCCTGCGCTCGAGGGGTCGAGCTTTGGTTTTAATGGTCACAGTTTTGCATGGTACAATGCTAATGCGCTGCTTCTTTGGATATAAACTTCCACACTTCCTTTGAATGTGTGCAAATGCTAGTCACCTTGTGACTAGCGCCGCCGCTTTGGTGGAGACATTGATAGCAGCAGCGCTCCTCCCACCTATTTCTTGTTGACGCTCAAGATGTCTCTTTTGCTTGTTTCGAGGGACGTGGCGAGAGTGCGTCAATGTGAGCCAGCGGCAGATCCAAGGGGAAGCAACAGAGCTCATCATAACATGCGCACGCATCACTGTCCAGTAAGCCATTTGTCGTGTGAGCATCTGCAGCCATTCTGCCTGAATGAAATTAGCCCTGGGTGCAAGCTCAAAGGAGTGGAAGGTGTCGGCCGACACGCACCATGGTTTTTCCTCAATTCCCTTTACCAGATCTGCTCGAGTCCTGCTCGGGAACAAAGAGAAGGCCCGCTACGTACAGCTACGAGGTGGTGCCCGAAGAGGATGCAAAATGATACCACATTTGTTCATAGACATAGCGCCTTTCACATAAAACATACGTTCATTCCTTTTCATTTTGAAAGCAGAATTCACCAAGCGTTGGATTGTTCACCCACTAATAGGGAACGTGAGCTGGGTTTGGTTAGGTCTTTTCTTTAGTTAATTTTACCCTACTGATAATGTGTCGCCACAAAAGCAATTCTGGTGTTGGCGTGCCATAAATGGCCTGTGAAGGTCCTTGATGGGAAAGCATGATGCCTTGGGAGAAACGCAGGCTAAAGGAAGAAGAAAGGAGCAAGGCACAGAAGGCATGGAAAGACCATCATCTGCAGATGAAAGGCCAAGAGGGAGGAGCGAGAACTTCATTGACTGCCACGCAGCAGCAAGGTGAGAGAGAGAGAGAGCGAGAGAGAGAGAGCGAGAGAGAGAGAGAGAGAGAGAGAGAGAGAGAGAGAGAGAGAGAGAGAGAGAGACGGACGGACGGACGGACGGACGGACAGACAGACAGGCAGGCAGAGAGAGACCTGTTTTTTCCCTCCCTCCCTTCCTCCCTTCTCCGAGAGGATGAAAAGATTCTCGTGCAGCCAAAAGGGCCTGCTATCATTTCTGGCCAGCTTGAGATGTTATTAGCATAAATTATCTCCGCCAGCAAAGAGATAGGAAGCAGCAAGCTCCTTTCTGCTTTTCACACTTAATTGCCCCATTGAGCAAAGAGTTGCCCATGGACAACAGACGTGAGCGCGTGCGCACGCCGCAACTGGCAAGCGCCAGGCAAATAGGGCATGAATGAGGCACTCAGCTGGCTCCCAAACGCCATTCGATGCCGTACAACAACCGGAGAGGCGCTCCGGCTCCGCCTCCGACACGACACCCACGTCAACGTATGGCTTTCGGCCCAGAGCACAGAACAGGCGTAGGAAAAGATACAATGCAGCACGGCACGCGTGCGTGCTCTCTGCCAGAATTTCTCCAGAGGCGGGCCAAATGCTCATAATATTTCACTTGACAGCACACGGCCCGCCCCCTTTTCGAAAAAAATCCTTCGTTACACCAGGGGTGTCCAAGTCTAGTCCTCGAGGGCCGCATTCCTACATGTTTTCCAAGTTTCCCTCGTTAAACACACCTGTGCAGGAGCCTGCTCATTGAATCAGGTGTGTTTAACGAGGGAAACTTGGAAAACATGGAGGAATGCGGCCCTCGAGGACTGGACTTGGACACCCCTGCGTTACACGAACGAAAGAAACAGAGACGGTGAGTGAGAGGGAGGGAGGCGAACACCCCATTGTATTTGGATGAACCTATATCAAGGACTCATTGCGTTCTTTTGCGAGGGGGACCCGACCAAAAGGTCAGCGGCACACTGGCCAAACAAATAGATTGACAGTTAAGAGGCGGGGAAAAAAATATCAGGGCTCTGTCACGTGTTAAAGTGCAGAGATCAGCCGGGATCACGCCGACAATGTCAAAACTGGCTGTCAGCCGAGACGGAACCAAAGCTGGCGTTCCAAATGTTTTCAAACGGGTCTGGAGAGCAAAGCCCGACGCCCTCGTTCAGTCCGGACACGTGGGACAATCAGGTGGACCGGTATGACTGGAACGCCAGGCACAAAGCCATGGCTTTGAGGAGCCCCTAAGCGAGACGTGACTAAGCCAAGAAGAGCGGGCCGAGTGAGCATATTTGGTGTCCAGTCTGCAGTGGTGGCCTACTACTACAGCCTTGGCCTCTCCTCACCCAGGGCCAAGTGTGACACGGCGCTGAAAAAGAGATGACACGCGTTCATTCTCGGCGCTGTGTCTCGTGGAACAGAACGGAGCAGAGGAGCAAATCAACTCCATTGACTTCATGAATTCGGCTCTCAGAGGGCCATAAAGGATGTTAATGAGGCCGATTGTATCACAGCGAGCAGCCCTTTAGGCGGAGGGGGCTCACTCGCTATGGTAACGCCCACGTCAGAGGCAGTCCGGTGACCCGAAGTGGACCAGAGCACCGCAAGTTGGGGAAACCATTGCTAGCTGACAGCAGCGCAGCGCTTTGTCTCCATGCCAGGCCAGCGCAGGGCTGCTGTTAATGGTGAGCATGATGGTGAAGAGCGGCAGAGAGGACGCCTCCAAAGGGCCAGAGAAATTTGCGGCGCCTTCAATGACATGAAAAGTAACGAGAGCTTTCATCCCAAGCTCGAAGGGTGCTTCTGTTGCTCCAGAGGACTTGACGAGCGGTCTTTCCTGTTGCCTTTCAAATATGCCACCGCTTCAAACACGCTACAGCCCTACTAAACCTATTATTACAAAGACACACCTCGAAAGAAGACTTCCGAACTATGATTAGGGGAAAACCCTGTTTTGTTCATAAGCCGCAGCAGACTATGAGCTGATAGGTCTTCTTTCCTATTACCTGTATTCCCAAAACAAATCTTTTTAATATCATATCAATCATCTAAAGATTTCAGAATTGATGGACTCAAAAGTGAGCGTCGAGCCACGACGAATCGAGCCACGGCGAATCGAGCCACGACGAATCCAACCCCCCGTCCCTCCCTCCCTCCCTCCCTGGCACAAAGCGATGCTCAGAGGTGTGGCCAATTTGGTGAGCATGGATCTAATGCTAGATTTCACTCCAATCAAAAAAGATGTCACGAACTAATTCCCCGCCATGCACGCACGCACGCACGCACGCATGACAGGGCACGCGTGGTACACCCGTGCCGTAATGTGGAGGAAGCTGAGCTGCGCTGCTGCTCCCTGAAGCTGCCTCATCAGCAGCAGCCCTGGAATCCAGAACATCTTTCGTGGGGGAGGGGGAAGAAAAAAAAAAAAAAAAAGGTGTCCCGTTGTCCCAGCCATAACCTCCCTCAGCATGCGTCGGAGGGCCCCGAACCTGCGAGGGCCGTTTGAGGCTGCATGAGGGAGGCAAACATCAACTGTGCCAATTGATGGCAAAACAATGGAGGACGGGACAGCCGGCGTGTTCTCATCCACATCTCCATTGTCTGCCCGCCTCTTTCACTCCTCCTCCTCCGAGCGGGGGAGGGAAGAGGAGAGGGCTCGTGAGGGTGGAGGGCTAGCGAGGGTGGAGGGCGAGCGGGCGGGCGGCAGAAGAGGGGCCAGCGGGGCTCTGACTGTGTTCTTTCTCCTCTCCTCTGTCTGTGTGCGAATGCACAGACGCTTCACTCGTAATTTGATGTGTGTCCCCGGGGACGTTTGATGGATTAAAGCTAAGCAGCTCCATTTCGCAGCACCACCTGATCTTCCGCTGCCTGTGCCCCATATAAAGGCTGGCGTGATTGCTGATCTCAGCTAGTCTGACAGTCTCTCTCTCGCTCTCCCTCTCCCTCTCTCTCTCTCTCCCTCTCACTTCCTCTCACTCTCTCCTCTGCGCTTGGCTCCTTCTCTTCTCCTCCTCACTGGTCCTTTAAGCCGACTGCATCACAGGAGCTATCCAGTGCTGAACAGGATCACCTTTATTTATTTATTTATTTATTTATTTATTTATTCATTTATTTATTTATTTGTCTGACACTTTTTCCGGGGACACTGGGGGGCCAGAGTGTAGCCCACAGCATTGCCGTTCGCCACTGGTCACCTTCTCTTTTTTTTTTTTTTTTTTTTTCCTTCATCTCATTTTGGCCACCGTCTTCATCGCAAGGATTACCCCTCAAGCTAGCTGTGCTCCCTCCGACGCATTTTCTTTATGTTCATGCATTTTGGGCTGCGCTGAAACATGCCCCGCTCATTTTTGGTGAAGAAAATCAAACTCGATGATTTCTCTTCATCCAACGCGACTCACCATCAGCAACCGGACGACGCGTTGGCTCTGGCGCGCTCCATCACGGACTCGGTGACCAGCCTCGGCGTCCGTCTCAGTGAGAATGGTGAGTGAGCGCGTGCGTGCGTCTTGGGTCGGAGATGGATGGGGCGATTGCGGCGTGCCTGACATTGGCGCACTTGGGGCAGCCTCCTTTGTTTTGGCTAGTGTGGAAAGCAACGGCTCGCTGGCATTTGCGTCCATATCCCCGATAATCCTCCCGAGCGCCCCACCCCCACCCTGCTCCCAGACTTTTGTTTTTTGACGCCAAGCGAAGGCCAGACAGACACAATTCGGGTCACTGCCAGCGATCAGCTTATGCAAACAGGGAACAAAACGTGTGTCCAATCACTTGTGCGCCAGTCAGGCCACCAAACGCCGGCTGATTTTTCTCGGCTACGGTGCCAGCTGATAGACTGATGAAAGTGAGAGAGAGGAGTACATTTGTCCTTAGCCGTTATTGTCCTTGAGTTCCCGTCGTGGTCCCGTCCTCCCCTCTTGCCCCCCTCTTCTCCGTCAAATGGAGCATGCACACTCTCTCTCCCCACCCCCATCGCTCCGCTGCATCTTTCTCTTCCTTGCGGGCATTTGAAAACTAGCAGAGCTAGAGTTTCAGCCACGTAGGCCCACGGCATCAGCACGCGGCCAGGATGGGGGTGGAGGGGAAGGAGAGCAAAACGCAACAGCCAGCTTTCGCACGTGACGCGGGCCGGCTGCACAGTAAAGGCGGAGAAAGACGTAGGTCAGGCGGCCCGAGCGGCCTGAGCAGCCCGAGCGCCGCTCGCTAGCGCTCAGAGCGAGCTTCACTCTCGCGCTCGCCTTGCAGCTCACCGCTTCCATTTTGTAGCCCTCCTCAGCGGACCGCGTGTGCGTCTTTGTTGTCACTTGCTCGGAGGGAGGGAGGCAGGGAGGGAGGGAGGTGTCGCAGGCCGCAGCTTCATGCTGCCATAATGCCCACCTGCTGTTCAAGCCAGGGAATTTCTGATGGACAACACATACCCTGTGTGTGCGTGCGTGTGTGTGCACGCGTGTGTGTGCACGCATGCACACACACGCACGCACGCACACACACACACACACACACACACGCACGCACGCACGCACGCACACGCACGCACACACACACACACAGAGTTTACTATGTAAAGGGATGAATTAGCAGCGTCAGCATTTCTGCTGTGCCAGGCCATTTTCTTCCCCCATTGTTGGAGACATTTGACTTGAGTGTCTGTCGACAACAGAGAGGGCTGCCTGAGAGGCTCCGGTAATTACAGGCTCGCTTTGCTTCCGAGGAAGGCGTCTGATAGAGCCAGTGTGGCTCCTACAGGAGGCGCTCCACGCCTGACCTTGACCCATTGAAAGGAGTAAACAAGTCCGATAAAAGGAAACTAAGATATATAAGAAGAAGAAATTTAAAAACCTGCAGCCTGCACAGTGCAAGCAATGATTACAAAAATTTGGACTTCCTCAGAGCAGAACAGTCCGTGTGTGTGTGTGGGGGGGGTGTCAAGTCTTGTAGTTGCGCGTGACGGGCCATGACTGTGGCCGTTTGGGGTCGTGGGGAGCGAAAAGTAGCCCGGAAGCTCTCAATGGGATTTGCGAGTGGTTTCTCGAGCAAGTCGGCGGCGTGCAACGAGTGAGCCTCTTCACAGAGCCATGCTCTGCGTGTCAGTGCTCAAGCAAAGCAGTGTCCATGTGCTCCATTGATCTTTGCTCCCGCTGCTGCTTTTGTCCTTTCCAAACAACTGCGCTCTTTTTTGCGGGATGAGCAGTTCAAAACATTGAAAAGCAAACCGCGCTTTGGAATGTTTCTCAGAGCAGACCCTAACCCCCATCACCAACACCAAGCCTCCTGAGACTCTCAGCATCAGGTTGGATGCATTTTTGAGCCTCTTGGCTGGAGAGTGCTTCAGGAAGGGAAGCTAAGTTCCAGACGGGCACCATCACACACAAGCCGACGAAGAGAG